>NC_044317.1:49006396-49086396 GCF_007474595.2 Lynx canadensis | reverse complement strand
CAGGAGCCCCCAAGATTAAGTACTTTTGAATAAAGGAGTCGTGGCATGAACCTGGGGACCAAATGGAATAGGAGGCAAGAGTTCGCCTGCCACCAGGGGGCAGTGTGGGCCGTGGGAACTGCAAGGCGAGTGAGCTTGCGGGGCGGGTCCCTTTCCCGTTGGTTCAGCGGATGGGACCGAGTTTGAGAAGCTACCCCTGCAGCGGAAAGCCGGGGAAGGAGCACCTGCTGAAAGGTGTCACGTATTTGCAGCACCGTGGATGGGAAGAAGAAATGTGAAAGAATGTGCGGTTAGGCAGGCCTGTGGAATCCCTGCAGAATATTCTGCCGCTGAGATTATCCAGTTTCAAGAACAGGTGACCTGCGTGAGGTCAAGATATTAGGTGCTTACCCCCACAACTTTTTTTTTTTAATTAATTTTTTTTTTGAGAGAGAGGGAGGCAGAGGGTCTGAATGGCGCCCCTGAATAAAAAATAAATAAAACATACCTATTCAGAGATCCAACAAAATTTACTGCATTAGAAGTTAAAACTGAGACTTTTTTTTTTAACACAAGAATATCCAAGTACTCCCATCAGCCGTCAGAGCAGTGACGTCATCACCAGCCACGGAGCTTCTAGAAAACACCACCGAACTCTGATGGGAGAATGACAGTAAGAAGGGTGGAAGAAGTCTTCCTACTCTCGTGAAAATAGTTCACCTCGCAGACCCTCAAGGTTCCCTTGACCACACTTTGAGAACAATTCTTTTACAAAATCTTTGTCACAGAAAATATACAATAATTCTGAAATCATTCTTAAATCCAGGCCATGTTCAAATTTCTCCAGGTGCCCAGGAATCATTTTTAAGGCTGTTTTTAGGAACCAGGACCCAACGAGGTTCATGTAAATCTAGAACACTTTACGGCCACCTGGGTGGCTCAGTTGGTTAAGCCCCGACTCTTGAGTTCTGCCCAGGTCATGATCTCATGGTTGTGGGATTAAGTCCCATGTTGGGCTCTGTGATGAGCGTGGGGCTCGCTTGGTCTTTCTCCCTCTCTCTGCCCCTTCCCCTCTCACTCTCTCTCTAAATAAGTAAACGTTTTCTTAAAGCTACAACAAATAATTCTACAATAATTTCATACCCTTTCTGCACCATGACATTGACTTCTGAAGTTTCCAGCCTGTTGTCTTGTAGAACGTTCCACATGCTGGGTGCGTCCGGTTGTTTGCTCGTGGTGTCATTCAACTTCTTCTTCTTTGCTGGCAACTGGAATAGATGGTATATATTTTGATATCGGTTAGTGGTAATAATGAGAATTTAACAATAGTTAACAAGCCTTGTGGGTTTGCTTCTTGCCACACACTGTGCTGAGGTCTGTAAGTGCATTTCCTCAGCTTTTGTCTGGAAGGATTTTCATAATCAAACATTGCTGCAGGCAGCAGGGAGTGGTGGGGCCTGTGGCAAATGTTAGGGTGTGTGTTCTGTGTGTGAGGCGGGACACCCACTGCACAATTTGAGTTGATTATGCATGTTTAGGAATGTAGTCTGTCTACTGCCAAGCCTTCTCTCTCTTTTTTTTTAATAGAAGCTGCAAATATACGTTCTTCAGAAATCTTCCACTTTTTTTTTTTGAGAGAGAGAGAGCACGCAAGTGTGTGTGAGCTGGGGAGGGGCAGAGAGAGAGGGAGACACAGAATCCGAAGCAGGCCCCGGGCTCCAAGCTGTCAGCACAGACATGGGGCTTGAACTCACCACCCATGAGATCATGACTTGAGCCAAAGTTGATGCTTAACCCGCTGAGCCACCCAGGCGCCCCAAGAGAGAATGTTAAGCAGGTTCCGTGCTGTCAGCGTGGAGCTCGACAGAGCCCAATGCAGGGCTCCATCTCATGACCTTGAGATCATGACCTGAGCCGAAATCAAGAGTGGGATGCTCAACTAACTGGGCTAGCAGACACCCCCAATATCTTCTACTCCTTAAGGATAGACTACAAATGCAGACTTCTCATAACTCCTGAGCAGTCCGAACAAAACACTTCTATGGCTGAATCTGGCCCTTGGGCCTTTGCTGTTTCTTCTCTGACAAACAGATCTCAACCTTCATAACCACATAGTGAGATCAGAAATATTTTCCCCATTTTACAGAGAAGGAAATATTTTCCCCCTTTTAAAGAGGGGAAGTGACTTGCCCCAAAATTACTCTGAGAAAGTGGCCAAGCGGGGATTTGAACCCAGGAGGCCTTGTGGTTCCAGTAGATCAGTGTTTTTACAAATTTTAAAACATCATTATTATGTTACTTTTATTATACAGCGAATATTGTGTGCTGGGCATTTTTCTAAGTGCTTTACAGATACAAAATAATTTGATCTTTGTAATAGCCCTATGGGGTGGGGACAATTATTATCCCCATTTTACAAATGAGTAGAGAAGCCCAGAGAGGTGAAGTGACTTGTGCAAGGACACACAGCTAGTAATAGCTGAGCCAAATTTAGAACCCATGTCACCTGGCTCAGGAAACTGTTCTTGACCACTGGTCCATGCACCTTCGCCATGAGATGGGATGTTTTCCTTCTGGATTCGTCAATGAAACCTCCACTTCATGAAATACCACTTCCCTGTACTGTGTAATGGGCACCCTGAGATTTCTCACTTTATCCTATCCCCCTCCTTGCCCCATCCATCCTATTCCATTCCACATCTTTCTGCTCTTCTGTGTCTAGTGCATTTTATTTGCCTTTGTCTTATCCGTGAGATTCATTCATATTCTAGTATATGGTTATAGTTGGCACGTTCTTATTCTCATCCTGTGCCTCAGTTTCCTCATCTGCAGAATGGGCATAGGAACGGTACCTACCTCATAAGGGTGTGTGTGGACTGAATGAGTTCAGTCGAGTGAACACTTAGAAGAGAGCCCGGCACAGGAGAAGGGGTCAGTCAATGTCAGGGCTCTTGGAAATGAGTCGATCTGACTAATGGGTGAAGAGGGAAGGGTGTACCTAGCAGAGAGAATTGCATGGGCAAGAGGTGTGGAAAAACCTGGTGCTTTCTGGAAATGACCCTGGGTTTCAGAGTAGCTGGGCGTGTTGAGAAATGGAGGATGTTATAGGCCATTGGGCTGTGAAGGTGGACAGGCACCAGAACAGGGGCATTTCAAAAGTTAGGCCGAGGACCCAGAACCCTGCCCTGGGGACAGTGGGAGCCAAGAAGAGTCTTGGGCAGAGAGGAGCAGGTTTGAATCTGGGCAATAGAAACCCCCTTCAGGGTCATGCGGGAGACGGATGGAGGCTGGCGGGCCAGGGAGGATGCTGGTGGTTGTTCCAAGCAGAGAGGATGAGGCCCAAGATGGGTGGGACGGTGGGAGGTACATGGTGGTGGAGGACGGATTCTAGATATTCCAGAGAAGGGAATGGCCAGGGATACCGCTCACTAGCCAAGCCACTTGCCACACAGATTCCATCACCAAGGGCCTGAGGAATCTTGATCTACGTGGCAAGCAGGATTTTGCTCAGTTGATATTAAAATTTTGTCCAATTTATATACATACACAATTACATATATCATATATATACTTTTACCATACCACATAGACCATATAGATACTTTCTAACTGTACTGGTTGTTCATGGCTGATGTCCTTCTGATTGGTCAATACCCATTGCTACAACTGTGATTCACTACTTTGAACACTACTCCTGATCATCCATCACAATATTTAGTTTAAAAGGCACCCACGTCCTTTGTTTTAAAAAAAAATTCAGAGGGGCGCCTGGGTGGCGCAGTCGGTTAAGCGTCCGACTTCAGCCAGGTCACGATCTCGCGGTCCGGGAGTTCGAGCCCCGCGTCGGGCTCTGGGCTGATGGCTCGGAGCCTGGAGCCTGTTTCCGATTCTGTGTCTCCCTCTCTCTCTGCCCCTCCCCCGTTCATGCTCTGTCTCTCTCTGTCCCAAAAATAAATAAAAACGTTGAAAAAAAAAAATTAAAAAAAAAATAAAAAAAATAAAAAATAAAAAATAAAAAAAAATTCAGAGATACAGGGTTAGTATCCACAATCTATAAAGCACTTCTCAAACTCAATACCCAAAAAACACATAATCGGTGAAGAAATGGGCAAAAGAGATGAATAGACACTTCTCCAAAGAAGACATCCAGCTGGCCAACCGCCACATGAGAAGATGCTCCACGTCACTCATCGTCAGGGAAATACAAATCAAAACCACAATGAGATACCTCCTTACACCTGTCAGAATGGCTAACATTAACAACTCAGGCAACAACAGATGTTGGCGAGGATGTGGAGAAAGGGGAACACTTTTGCACTGCTGGTGGGAAGGCAAGCTGGTGCAGCCACTCTGGAAAACAGTATGGAGGTTCCTCAAAAAACTAAAAATGGAACTTCCCTACGACCCAGCAATTGCACTACTAGGCATTTATCCGCGGGATACAGGGATGCTGTTTTGAAGGGGCACGTACACCCCCATGTTTATAGCAGCGCTATCGACAATAGCCAAAGTATGGAAAGAGCCCAAATGTCCATCGATGGATGAATGGATAAAGAAGATGTGGTCTATATATACAATGGAGTATTACTCAGCAATCAAAAAGAAGGAAATCTTGCCATCTGCAACACTGATAGAACTGGAGGGTATTATGCTAAGTAAAATTAGTCAGAGAAAGGCAAAAATCATATGACTTCTTCACTTATATGAGGACTTTAAGACACAAAACAGATGAACACAAAGGAAGGGAAGGAAAAATTAGATAAAAACAGAGAGGGAGACAGGTGATAAGAGACCCTTAAACACAGAGAATAAACAGGGTTGCTGGCGGGGTGTTGGGTGTGGGGTGGGCTAAATGGGCAAGGGGCATTAAGGAGGACACTTGTTGGGATGAGCACTGGGTGTTCTATGTAAGCGATAAATCAGTAAATTCTATTCCTGAAACCACTGTCACACTATATGTTAACTAACTTGGATTTAAATAAAAATAAAATGAAATAAAGGCTCCTGAGAAAGAAAAATTCAG
Organism: Lynx canadensis; assembly: GCF_007474595.2. Classification (NCBI taxonomy): domain Eukaryota; kingdom Metazoa; phylum Chordata; class Mammalia; order Carnivora; family Felidae; genus Lynx; species Lynx canadensis. The sequence goes on along the minus strand of NC_044317.1, from coordinate 49,081,394 downwards.
GGAGTACAGAAACAGACCAAATAAAAAGTGGAAGATCATCCCTTTGCTGCCACCAAAAGGTGTTAATTTGGTGCAGGATGCCTGCGATTTTTCCCACAAGCTTTTGCAAGGTCTGTGATTTTGCTTTGCATTTGTTTGGCATTGCACATCTATCCTATTATATATGAGCTAGGAGGGTGTTTGGCTGAAAAACCAATACATGACTTAAAAAACCATACAGTGGCTTAAATAATTGGGTGTTCAATGTTCTCCTGTAATAGAGTCTGGAAGAAGGCAGTCATGGTCCGATTAAGCAGCGCTATCATTTTGGGGATGCTTTTTCATGGTTGCAAGGTGGTTGCTGCAGCTGCAGCCATCACATCTTTGTCCAGAACCAGATGAAGTGGGAAGGAGAGGTGCCAAACTCTTGTATCAGGAAGGGAAAAGCTTTCTCAGACATTCTCAGACATTTACGGAGATCTTGGTGGCCAGAGAACCGTGTCAGAAACCACCCAAGCTACCATGGAGGCTAAGGAAGTGCTTGGCTGGGCACACGGATGCCCCGAGCCAAACTGGAGACCTGTGAGTGGGGAAGGGCAGAATGGGTGCTGGGTGTGGACACAGGGTCTGCACATGGTGCCCTTCTATAATCTGCTGATTAGACTGACCTGGACCAGGATGCTAATTGGTGGGAGGGGTGCTATGTGAGCGGGAACTAATCTTCTAAGTGGTTGTTAGATCATTAGGGTAACAATTGTTTTCTGACAGTTGCTTCCCTGAACTGAGTGTGGGAATTTAGATAATGAGGATTTTCCTGAGTGGGCGTTTTTTGCACATGTGTCGGAAGTTCTTAACAGCAGCGTCTTAGCGGTAACTTTGAGGGGTCAGAAAGAGTGCACATTTGAGATGCTGGTAAACACTACAAACTTGCCCTCTGAAATGGCTACATGGAGTCATACCCTCGTCCCAGGAAACAAAAGGGCTTGCCTCAAACACCCTGAGCAATACCCTAACAGTTGCCAATCTGGTACGTGAAAAGTGAGGGTTTTTAACATTTAAATCTCCCTCCTTTTCTCCCAAAAAAGGGAGATCAAATATTGTTTCAGATGGTTTTTGACTATTTGTTTCCTCTTCCATAATTGCCTCTTTTTTTTTTTTTTCTTTTGTGCATTTTTCTTTTGGGAGTTTTTATTGATGCTTAGGAGCTGTTTATATATGATGGCTATTCACACTTTATAATATTTTCTTTTTTTTTTTTAATTTTTTTTAACATTTATTTATTTTTGAGACAGAGAGAGACAGAGCATGAACGGGGGAGGGTCAGAGAGAGGGAGACACAGAATCTGAAACAGGCTCCAGGCTCTGAGCAGTCAGCACAGAGCCCGACGCGGGGCTTGAACCCACAGACTGAGAGATCATGACCTGAGCCAAAGTCGGCCGCTTAACCGACTGAGCCACCCAGGCGCCCCTATAATACTTTCTTATACATGCTGAGACTATTGTCTGAGTTTTTTGTCTTTTAACTCTTATTTTCTTTTCTATGATGAAGTTAAACTATGTGGTCATCCTTGTCACTGTTTTTCCTTATGTGTGTGTGTGTGTGTGTGTGTGTGTGTGTGTGTGTGTGTATAATCTCCTTATGTATTTATAAGATTATATATATCTTTGGGGTGCCTGGCTGGCTCAGTCGGTTGAGCGTCTGACTTCAGGTCAGGTCATGATCTCGCGGTTAGTGAGTTCCAGCCCCGCGTCGGGCTCCCTGCTGACAGCTCAGAGCCTGGAGCCTGTTTCAGATTCTGTGTCTCCCCCTCTCTCTGCCCCTCCCCGCTCATACTCTGTCTCTCTCTGTTTCTCAATAATAAATAAACGTTAAAAAAAAAGTCATGTTTAAAAAAAAAGATTATATATATCTTTATATGATTTTATATATATTCTTATATACTCATAATATCCTTATATATTTTCCTTTAGAATTCTTTTTTCTCTCTCTAGAATTCTTATGGTTCTTTTTTTTTTTTTAATTTTTTTTTCAACGTTTATTTATTTTTGGGACAGAGAGAGACAGAGCATGAACGGGGGAGGGGCAGAGAGAGAGGGAGACACAGAATCGGAAACAGGCTCCAGGCTCTGAGCCATGAGCCCAGAGCCCGACGCGGGGCTCGAACTCCCGGACCGCGAGATCGTGACCTGGCTGAAGTCGGACGCCTAACCGACTGCGCCACCCAGGCGCCCCTCTTATGGTTCTTTTAATGTTTACATCTTTAGTTTATCCTGAATTTTGTGTTTTACTTTTAATTATAAAATGACATGTTTTTTGTTTAAAAATTGTTAATGTAGGAAAAGTCTAAAGAAAAAAATATATTTTGAGTGAATGAATAAATTTTTTTTAAAAGATGACACTGTACAAGTTTTTCTTTTTTTTTTTTTAATCTGCTTTTAGCACTTACCGGATATTTAACATATTTTCATGTCATTAAATATTTGTGTGTAGCATCTTTAATTTCATTTCAATAACATAATTTTATTATTTAATTTTTAAAATGTGTATTTATTTATTTTGAGAGAGAGAGAGAGAGCGAGCGAGCAAGCATGTGCATGGGGGAGGGGCAGAGAGAGAGGGAGAGAGAGAATACCCAACAGGTTCCATGCTGTCAGTGCAGAGGCAGACGATGCCTGGCTCGATCCCATGAACAGCAAGATCATGACCTGAGCTGAAATCAAGAGTTAGGCGCTTAACTGACTGAGCCACCCAGGCACACCTAATCTTTTTGCAAAAAACTATGCTAGCTAGATGTGATCCTGAGGTGGGATGGGTGCTTCTGGGGTGAGTTTTGCCATCAGACCAGAGTCCTTGGCTTATTGATAACTGTCTGTACTCTCCTTCCCCACCAGGCCTTGGAGACTCGGGCCAGCCCCGGCCACACCCCAGGCTGTGTCACCTTCGTCCTGAATGACCACAGCATGGCCTTCACTGGAGATGCCCTGCTCATCCGAGGGTGTGGGCGGACGGACTTCCAGCAAGGTCACAGGCCCCCTTCTCCAGCCTGAGATCGTAGGATGGTTATGCGTGGGCCAGAGTTTTAAGTACCTGTTGTAAGAATGAATGAATGGGTGTTAGAATGACACCAGAGTTTTAAGGACCTGTTGTAAGAATGAATGAATGGGGGCTTTAGGGGGTCAGGATTAGATTCAAGAAGTTTAGATGCTGGAGTCGGGGAGAGTTAGAGTCATGACCCTTGAGGGGGCAGATGCAGTGGTTTACTGTATTGAGGGACAGTTAGATTCAAGGGGGTGGCGTTAGTTATCTATCGCTGTGAAACAAATGACCCCAGAATGTAATGACTTAAAACAATGATTAACATTATCTCGCATAACTTCTGAGAGTCAGGACTCTGGGAGTAGCTTAGCTGGGTGGTTCCGGCTCAGCATCTTTCATGGAGGGCACAGTCAAGCTAGGGCCTGGGCTGCAGTCATCTGAAGGCGTGACTGGGGCTGGAGGGTCCGCTTCCAAAGGCGCCTCACTCACATGGCTGGCAAGCTGGCTCCCACTGTTGGCAGGAGGCCTCAGTTTCTCACCATGTGACCTCTCCATGGGGGTACTTTGTCTTCATGACCTGGCAGCGGGGTTCCTCCAGAGGGCATGATCAGAGAGATGCAACGGGCAAGCAGTCTGAAGCCCTAACTTTTTCTTTTTTTTTTTTTTTTTTTTTTATTTTTTTTTTTTCAACGTTTATTTATTTTTGGGACAGAGAGAGACAGGGCATGAACGGGGGAGGGGCAGAGAGAGAGGGAGACACAGAATCAGAGACAGGCTCCAGGCTCTGAGCCATCAGCCCAGAGCCTGACGCGGGGCTCGAACTCACGGACCGCGAGATCGTGACCTGGCTGAAGTCGGACGCTTAACCGACTGCGCCACCCAGGCGCCCCCCTAACTTTTTCTTAATGACCTAGTCTCAGAAGTTAACCTCTGTCATTTCTGCAATATCCTGTTTATTCGTTGCAAGTCACTTAGTGGAGACCACTAAGTCAAGGCGAGGGGAAGGATCACATTTTGAACAGAAAAGTGTCAGTGAGTTTGTGGACATATATTTATTATTTATTTTAATAATATTTTAATATTTATGCTTCACGGAATTTGTATGTCACCCTAGCACAGGGGCCACGCTAACCTTTTCTGTATCATTCCAATTGTAGTGTATGCACTGCCCAAGGGAGCCCTTTTTTATTTATTTATTTTTTTAAGTAATCTCTACATCCAACGTGGGACCTGAACCCACAACCCCAAGCTCAAGAGTCACATGCTCTACCGACTGAGCCAGCCAGGCGCCCCTGTGGACATATTTTTAAACCCCATAAGGAGTTTGGCTGCTGGAGGTGTCGCAGCGGGGAGGGGTGTGAGTTTGATTCAGGAGTTCAGCTGCTAGGGGGGCAGTTAGATTCAGGAGTTTCACTGTGGGAAGGGAGTTTAGTTTCAGAATCTCTGGGTGTGCCTGCCCTTGAGTGTGCGTGTGCATGCGAATATGGGGCTGACACTAGATTGGGAGGATTTAGCTGCCCTGATAAAGACAGAGGAAAGATGGGACAACCATGAGCTGGAAGTGTGTAACCAGAGCCCCAGGCTGCCTCTTGCTTCCTCTTCCTCTCCTTATGTCTCCGTCTGTGTCTGTCTGTCTCTTTCCGAGGTGCCTCATCTCCCATTTGTCCACTCCCGGCACAGTTAGGAAATTGAAGGATTGGGCTGACATGAATGGCGGGAATGATGGTCTAGAGAGGTTTGCCCCCGCCCCAATTGAGGACTCAGAGGTTGTTGTTGGAACCATTCTCTTTGGCCTCATGTCTTCAGTTTCTTACCTTCTAGTCCAGCCTCCCTGCCCTGAAGCTTTTCTTGGCATCCCCAGGCTGAGGGCACAACTCCCTGGTGCTTCCGGATCTCATCCCAACCTTATTTACCACCATGGTGAATTTCTCACCATTCCTCAATTCTTCGCCTATGCTGTTCCATCTGTCTAGAATGCCCTTTCCTCTCTTTCTGTGCCTAGGCAGGGGAGTACTGGCAGGAAATGAGGGGGGCAGTTTAGCTATGTGATTTTATCCTCCCACCCTTTTCTTGAAGGAAGGGATTAGAGGGCTCCTGTCCTGTTGATTCACTCCTCTGAACTTTCCCTCCCCAGGCTGTGCTAAGACCTTGTACCACTCAGTCCATGAAAAGATCTTCACGCTTCCAGGAGACTGTCTGGTCTACCCTGCTCATGATTACCATGGTGAGGGCTTCCTGGGGGAGGTATGGGACTTCTATAACTTTCCATTTGAGAGGGCGTACCAAACTGCTGTAGTCCTTGTGGGGCATGGAGACTACAATTCCTAGAAATTTCTCTGGCCAAAAAAGATTAAGTGCTTAGGTGTGCCGAGTGTGGATGGAGAAACTACAACTAGAATTCCGGAGGGCAAGAGTTTTCCCGGGACTTCCTTATAGAGCTTAGGGAAGGTGGGAAACTACATTTCCCATAGTGCCTTTTGAGGAGAGCCAGCGATCTCAGGTACATTCTGGGAAGAGCCTATTAGTCCCAGGCCGGAGATGCACCCTAAGCCTCCTGGGAAGTGTAGTCCTAGGAAGCCCCAGGCACTTGCCAGGTTGACCTTCTTCCCCTCCCTCGGCCACTAGGGCTCACAGTGTCCACTGTGGAGGAGGAGAGGACTTTGAACCCTCGGCTCACTCTCAGCTGTGAGGAATTTGTCAAGGTCATGGACAACCTGAACTTGCCCAAGCCTCAGCAGATAGGTGAGCATTTGGGGGCCGGGACTGCTGGGTCTGAGGGAGGGTGGGGCTCAGGGCCAGAACTCTAGTTTCCCAAAGAAGAGGGGCTCCTAGGATTTCTGGGTCCCCGGTGGGGCATGAGGGGGTCTGCTGGAGCCCTTTGTTTTAACCTTGGTTTCTTCCTTTCAGACATTGCTGTTCCAGCTAATATGCGCTGTGGGATCCAGACTCCCCCTTCCTGACCTGGCTTTGTCAGGTGCTCATATCCGCTAAGAATGCACTAGGTGGGGTACAGAGAGGGGCGCCATCACCGAAGCCTCTCTTCTTCCCCTCCCTCACCAGCCCTTGAGCTTCTTAAATAAAATTTAAAACATTTCTTTTTGTTTTGTTTTGTTGTTGCTCTGAATCTTATTTCTGTCCATTTTCTGGGGGAACCAGTTGGTTTTCTGGGCTGAGGTGTCTGGTCTAGAGAGGCCAAGGGGGTGAGCAAGGTCACTGAAGATCCAGGGTGCCTGGAAGGAGGAAATTTTCCAACTCACAAGATCAGAAACTCGTATCTGGGGCAGGGCTTCTCACCTCCTTGGATCAGAACACGATCTTGAGTTTGAACCACTTCTACCTGTAAGACCCAGGATAAGGTGCTCCACTTCTCCGGGTCTCAGTTTCAATCTGTAAGATGGAAATAATACTAATAATAGGGTGTCATGATGACCCAAGGAATCTACATGTATGAGGTGCTTGGCACCCTCCCCACATGGCCGGGCTCCTATCAGTGGTGACAATTATTGTAATTATCGTTTGGAATGATCTTCCAGGCACTTCCTGGCTGCGCCAGAGTGACAGTATGTCTAATGGTTAAGAACACAGACTTTCCAGAGAACAACTCCAGCTTTAAGATTAACAACATGTATAGACTTTGCGCACATTTGTCCCTCTCAGCCTCAGTTTCCCCAGCTATAAAATGGAGATGGTAACCCCTTTCTCATTAGGCTACTGTAAGGATGAAATTAACGTGTATAAAGTGTTTAGCACAGCTCCTGACATCCAATAATCCTTTCTCACGTGCCAGTTATTTTCCTGTTTTTGCCCAGAGAGGAAAGGGTCTGGCTGAGACCTTTAACCTCTGCCCTCCACCGCATAACAGATGGGGGGGGGGGGGCACACTTTCCCGGTCTGTGGGCGGGTCTCTGACTCAGCTCAGGGCACCCCCTCCCCTTGCCCAGCTCCCCAAACCGGTCGGAGCCCTTCTAAAGGGCTCATTAGAGGGGAGAGGCCCCTATCTCCCTTCCCCCCCTTTTCTTTCAGGATTCCCGGGGTCTGGGCCTTAGGGAGGCATTTATGCATAGGTGATCAAGACGACTAGCCCTTTAGGGGACAGGAACGGGGGGTGCTGGAGGCAGAGTGGGGGGTCGCGATGCTGGGTTTTCCAAGGGTGGGGCCGGTGGGGCCGGGATGGCCGGATGCCGCGGCCGCGGGCGGGGCAAGCTGGTCTCTCCCTCCTCCCTCGGGAGCTGTTGGACCTGTTGTCCCCCCCTCCACTTCCGGGCTGCTGGGGAGGGGGACAGAACAGCTTGTCTCCTCCCTCTTCCCCAGCCACCTGTCCTCTAGACAGAAAAGGCAGCGCCCGGAGCGCAGAGGGAAGCGCGCCGAAGCCTGAGCTGGTGAGGGGGCCGGGGCTGCGGGGTAAGACGGGGCTGGAAGCTCGGCCTTCTGGGCGTCCGGGGGAGGAGGGAGGCTGCAGTTTGGGAATCTAGCCCCGGGGAGGAGCCGAGGACGCAGACTCTCGGTTTGTGTAGAGAGGGAAACTAGGAGCCCCGACTCCCGGATCCCTGAGTGAGAAGGCAGGGGCGCTACTCCCCCTTCAGGTAGAGTCGGAGCCAAGTCTACCAGGCTCGGGAAAAGAGGATACGGGAGTCCGGACGCCGGAGTCCCGGAGGGAGAAGGAGATGGGGTCGCCCTTGGATGGTCTAAGGCATTGTGAGGGGCTGCCGGGAAGGTCCGAGGCTAGACCCTTGGGTAGGAGGGAGAGGCCAGTAGGGGGCGTGCTAAGACCCCGACTCAAATTCCGGTCTGGCCTTCGGGGGTGTGGCGCCCTGGGAGCCATCGAACCCCGCCCCCAGAAACTCCAGGCCACGCCTCCGAGTGCTCAGTTCCAGTCTTTGATCTCCTAGACCCGCCTCCTGGAGCTCTTTTCCACGCGCCCGAGCAGTCGGGAGCCGCTCTGGCCTCGTGGGCCACACCCCCACGCTGCCAGACCACGCCCCCGGAACGCAAGGGCCAGCCCACTCCGCCGGAGCCCGAAGCGGCCATGGGGACGCCGAGCGGCCCGGAGGAGGGGTGCCAGCCGCCTCCGGTACCGGAGTGCGACGCGGAGGACCGGCCCCATGGGGCTACGCAGCCCCAGGTGCACGCGGGGGACGCCCACAAGCCGGAGGCGCCCGAGGTCCCCGAGGCCCCCGAGGAGCCCCAGAGAGTGAAGGAGCTTCCCAGCGGCCGAGGAGCTGAGCAGCAGGCTGAGGAAGAGGAAGAAGTGGGAGAAGGCAGCAGCACGGAGAGCAGCCGCGACGCGGTGAGGGACCTGGAGGGCGAAGGAGGGGTCACGGGGGTACCCAGAGAGAGGCACTGGCGGGTGACAGAGGGACAGGTATAGAGAGACCCGGAGACAGGGAGACAAGGACAAGGACCCAAAAGAGACAGAGACACAGGCCAGAGACAGAGGCTCAGAGAGATGAGGATAGAGACACAGACAGAAACCCAGAAACAAAGGACAGAGATGCTCAGAGAAACAGAAATTTTGAGAAAGGAAAATACTCTGAGAGGGACAGACATAGCGATTCAGAGATAGAGACTAAGTCGGAGAGACAAAGCCCAGAGAAACAGAGGGAAAGACTCAGACCCGGGGCGGGGGGGGGAGAGGCAGAGAGACAGACAGAGAGAGAGAGATCCGGGCCTATGAAAACGCAGCGCCGGGAATGGGACCTGGGTATGGAAAAAGGCACCTTCTTTGAGTCGGCCACATACCCCCTCCCCTATTGCCAGCCCCTGGGCCTCCTCCCAGGCCGGGGGACACTGCACCTACACCCTCCCCCACTTGAATAACCGGGCGTGGCGACTGACTGGGGCTGATCAGGACCCCCAGTCCGGGGAATGCGGTGGGGAACGGACCTACGCGGTGGCTGAGGGGTGAGGCCTCCGCTCTTGACCACGCACCCTTCAACCTCAGGGGGAGGCTCCGCCCCCAGCACAGATCCCGGCCACGGCCCCCGCATCCACCCAGCCTGGAGAGAAGGTGCGAGGGGCCGCGCGGCGGCTTCGAGAGCAGCAGCTGGAGGCACTGACCCGCGTGGCCCTGATGGAGCAGCGAGTGAAGGAGCTACAGCGCCAGAGGAAGGAGCTGAGGATCGAGGTGAGGCCGCGGACCTCCTGGGAAGTCTGGCCCCAGCTCCAGGGAAGCCCTCAAGGCCAGGCTCCCAGGCCTTTCCTCCTGCGGAATCCGATTCTTAGGCCTCCGGTCCTATCCTCCCTCCGAATCCAAGAGCTCAGATTCCCAGGCGTCCGAGTGCCCCGCCTCCACACCGTCCTCGGACCCAGGCCTCTGGGCCCCAGTCCTTGCATTGTCTCCACAGATGGAGGTGGAGGTAGCCCTTCTGCGGGGTGAGCTGGCTGGGGAGCGAGTGGCTGCCCGGCGCGAGGAGGAGCAACTCCGGGAGCTGCTTGGACAACAGGTGGAAACGGAGCAGGGCAGCCGGGAACAGCGGGAACAGGTCTGGTCCTGCTGGACCTTCACCACCAGTTTCCTTCCTGTGGGACGGATATTCCTGGTGGTGCTCCTGGGACCCGAGCCCCAGGGTTATCCCCGTTCCCCAAGTGGGGACACTTGGTCTGGGTGGGGTGGGGAATGGGCAGATGTACTTGTTTTCCTTCTCCCTCCCAGACCGTGATTCTAGAACCTGACTCGCGGCAGGGGTGGGGGGGGGGTTGCAGGAGTGGGGTCTTCCTTCGCCCCGCCTCTTTGGTCTTTAAATGTCATACTGGGAAAAATGTCAAACCAACAAACAGAATAGTCAGATGGTGGCCGTGTGGTTGTGCCCACCGGCTTTAGCAGTGATTAATCGTCCCGTTTTGTTTTCTGTCCCCCAATTTGCTTCCCTATCCCCAGTTTTAAACACCGATCCCAGCTATGATATTGTATGTAAATTCTTTAAGAACCTATTCGTTCTCTTTTTTTTATTAAATTTTTAAAAATTTTTATTTATTTTTAAGAGAGACAGAGCATGAGCGGGGGAGGGGCAGAGGGAGAGGGAGACACAGAATCCCAAGCAGGCTCCAGGCTCTGAGCTGTCAGCACAGAGTCTGATGCTGAAGTCAGTCACCCAGGCGCCCCTCATTCTTTTTTTTTTTAAGTTTATTTATTTACTTTAAAGTTTCTTTATTTATTTTGAGAAAGAGAGAGCTCAGGGGAGGGACAGAGAGAAAGAAGGAGACAGAGAAACCCAAGTGGGCTCCACGCTGTCAGCACAGAACCCGATGCAGGGCTTGAACCCACAAACTGTGAGATCATGACCTGAGCCAAAATCAAAAGTTGGATGCTCAACCAACTGAGCTACTCAGGCGCCCCCTAAGTTGATTTATTTTGAGAGAGATTTTGATTTATTTTGATTTATTTTGATTTATTTTGATTTATTTATTTTGATTTATTTATTTTGATTTATTTTGAGAGAGCGCGCAGGGGAGGCGCAGAGAGAGATTTCCAAGGAGGCTCTGCACTGTCAGCACAGAGCCCAACGTGGGGGCTCAATCCCACAAACCATCAGATCATGACCTGAGCCGAAATCAAGAGCCGGAGGCTTAACTGACTGAGCCACCCAGGCGCCCCTAAATGTTCCCTGATTTTTGAGGCTTACCTTAAACTCCTCCCACCCAGGAAGTCTTGGATCACCCCTGTACAAATTGCTCCCGATTCTCGATTCCCGGTCTCTGTGCCCCACTGCCCTGATTGTCTCAGTCTGTTCTGAGTGTAATGGACCCAGCCGTTACAGATAGACAGAACCAGACAGATAGGGTCCCTGCACTCTTGGCCCTGGCACCCAGGCAGGCTTCTGAGTTCTGGCTGGGCTGGCCTCTGTTTCACTTCCTGTGTCCAGACTGTGGCTCAGAGCCCGGCTGTTCTTTCAGGAACAGAAGCAACTGAGCCAGGAGCGGGATCGGGTGGAGGCTCTTCGCCAGCGACTCCAGGAGGCCCAGGGACAACTCGACTCACAGCCAGAGGACCAGCGTGAGCGACTTCTGCAGGGGGTGCAGGAGGTGAGGCTCCTCCAGATACACTTGGGGACCTGGGGTCTGAACCGTTCTTTCCTTTGGACCCAGACGTCCAGGCCCTCAGTCCCCTCCTCCCTCCCTTAGGAGTTCAGGCCCCAGCCCTGTAAGCCCCAGGACTCTGAAGGCTAGACCCCCAGGTCCCTCTTACCTCCTTGACCGGGACTCCTGGCCCCGGCCCACTACCCCCTGGGCCCCAGTCTTTTTTCGCATTCCCACCCGCAGATGAGGGAACAGCTGGATGTGGCCCAGCATGCCTACGAGGACCTAGAGTTCCAGCAGCTGGAGCAGGAGAGCCGGCGGGAGGACGAGGACCGGGACAGCCCCGGGGCCCGGGCACTGGACCCCAAGGTCCGAGAACTTCAGGCCAGCGTGGCGCAGCACAGGGTAAGTCGGGCCGGGCTGGCCCTGCCCCCCTCGCTGCTGCCCTCTGTCTCCTCCATTCCACGACTGGCCCTTTCTCTGTCCTCCTTTCCCGCCTGGGTCCCGTTCTTTGGAGCAGGGACAAGCGTTGATGTTTATGGAGCATTTACTATGTTCCAGGCACGGTCCTAAATGTTTCATGAGTCTTTGTTCATTGAATCATTCAAGAATCCTAGGAGGCAAATCTTACCTTCTTTCCACTTTATAAGTACAGGAACTGAAGGTCAAGGTGCTCGAGTAATCTTTTCCAAAGGTCACTCAGTCTGTAGAGGATAGAGCTGGGATCTGAACCTACTCGGTCTTGGCCACTGCGTTCTCTGCCTCTCAAACCCAAGTCCAAAAAGAGAACCCTGCCGGCCCTCTCTGGGAGTTTCGTATTCAAGGGTCGGACAGGTCCTACTGGAAAAAGTGACATGTTTTGACTATATTTAACACAAAGTTTTCTAAAGTTTTCAATTAGAAGGGTCTGACATGGGTCTCCTTTGCCCACCTCCACTTCTCCGTGTCACTGTCTCTTCTCCCTTCCTGTCTCACATAGCTTCTGTCTGTCTCCATTCTGTTGTGTCTTGTCTCTTTTCTCTGTATCTTTCTCTTGGGGGTCTGTCTCAGTCCTTCTTTTTTGTATCTATTCTGGTTTCTCTCTTTCTCTGTTCACCGCGACTCTGTGTGGGTCTCTGTCTCCCTCGGTCTCTATCTGTACATCGGACCCTCCAGCCCCTCCAACCCACCCCAGGTCTCTTCTGGACCCCTAAAAGGGAAGAGGGCACCAGGGAGTTTAACTCTGAGCCCCCAGCTCCCAAGTCCCAGGGTCTCTGTTACGCGGTCCAACAAACCCCGGGCTCTCGAGGAGGACTTGGCTCTGTGGGAGCCAGCTGGGAGCCCTGGGGCAGCTGAGTGACCAGGTCACTCGGGTGTGCCCTGCAGCGCCGGATCCAGGTCTTAGAGGAGCAGCTCAAGGCGCTGGGGGAGCAGATGGCAGCTGAGAGCAGGGGGCTGAGCCAGAAGAAGGAGGAGGCCCTTGAGGCCCTGACGCAGGTAAGTCCTCCTGGAGGCCTGTGCAGCTGTCCTCACGTCCCTCTGGGGGCATCCCGTCGCCACGCGGCCCCCCAGGATGTCTCCTGGCGTCAGGGAAGGCTGCTGGGACATCCCATTTCGACTGCGATATGGGAAGTGGTGACCACTTTGCTCTCCCTTAGGAACGGAGCCGACTGCTCCAGCTTAACTGCCTTCAGGGAACCCCTGGAGGGGACTTCTCTGAGTCCAGCCAGGCCCTCACTAAGGTAAGGGGATGTCCTGCACCTGTCAGCCCTTCCCCCCTCAGACCCAGGAGTCCAGACCCCCAGACCCCTTCTCCCTTGGGATCTGCATTTCTCAGCCCCCTAAATGCGTTTACCTTTGGGACCCAGGAGTTCAGGCCCCGGAGCCCCCCCCTCCGCCCCCCCAGGGGACCAATAAACAGTCTCTGCCCAGAGCCCTTGTTCCCTAAGACCAGGGTCTAGCTCTCTTGTCACCTTGAGCCTTTGTTTCTCCGTCTGAGAGATGGGCTGACGCTGGAGCCATGGGCCAGAGCATCTGGGAACTGGTGGGTCATCTGTGATCTTTGTGGCTCCCATTAACCTTCCGCCCCTCTCCTGAAGCTCCTGTTCACCCAGAAGACAGACCGCCAGCTGCTGGTGCTGCAGGACCCCGCCGCCCACACCGCCACCGCCACTTCTTCCTGCCTCTTCTCTGTTCACAGCTCTCTGCAGGTACCTCCCCCCCCCATGTCTTCCTGTCACTGCGTCTCCAGAACTTTCACGGTGGCTCTCTCTGCCACGGGGGCATGGGGGACAGGGAGGCGTGATCGAGGGATATTTTAATTTAATTTTATGAGGCTCAAGCTTCCTGTATCGATTTTCTTTCTTCTGCCTGATATCCCCCCCTCCCCCCGCTCCCCTGGCAAAATGGAACTGGGTGCCCCCAGGAGGACATTTTATTTTTATTATTATTTTAAAAAATTAATTAATTACTTTTTTAATAGAATTTTTTTTTTCATTTAAATCCACATTAGTTAACATACAGTACAGTAATCATTTCAGGAGTAGAATTTAGTGGCTCATCATTTACATTGAACATCCAGGGCTCATCCCAACAAGTGTCCTGCTTAATGCCCCTCACCCATTTAGCCCATCCCCCTCCCTCCAGCACCCCACCAGCAACCCTCAGTTTGTTCTCTGTATTTGTTCTCTGTATTGTTCAAACCATCTCTTACAGTTTGTCTCCCTCTCTGTTTTCTTATTATTTTTGCTTCCTTTCCCTTATGTTCATCTGTTTTGTATCTTAAATTCCACGTATGAGTGAAATCGTGTATTTGTCTTTCTCTGACTAATTTCGCTCAGCATAACACACTCTAGTTCCCTCCACGTAGTTGCAAATGGCAAGATCCTTTTTGATTGCCGAGTAATAACTCCATTGTATATAGATACCACATCCTCTTTCTCCGTTCATCCATCAGTGGACATTTGGGCTCTTTCCATAACTTGACTATTGTTGCTAGTGCTGCTATAAACATGGGAGTGCGTGTGCCCCTTTGAAACAGCACACCTGTAGCCTTTGCATAAATGCCTCGTCGTGCAATTGCTGGGTCGTAGGGTAGTTCTATTTTTCAGTTTTTGAGGAACCCCCACACTGTTTTCCAGAGTGGCTGCACCAGTTTGCATTTCCACCAGCAGTGCAGAAGTGTTCCCCCTTTCACCCAGGAGTGCATTTTAAAAGCAGCATTTTAAAAGATTGATAAAAAGGCCTCCTCTCTCCACCCCACTGGCCCTAGCCCCCCTCCCTGGCACAGCTACTTGTTTCTTGGGTACCCCTCCTTCCAGCTCTCCCTAACACTGGGGTTCCCACTTATTAACGGGTTACAACATTCATTGAAGGGGTTGTTGCTAACTCTTCGAAATGAAACAGAGTAGAGAGTGTCAGAGGTGGGCACGAGGTAGGGGTGAATATTAGGTGAAAAGCTTTGTTTCAGGGGTGCGGTCGCTTCGTAAGCGCTTAGACATTGGCATATCACGTAAGCGTTTTTTTTTTTTTTTAAGTGTGTGGGGCGCCTGGGTAGCTCAGTCGGTTGAGCGGCCGACTTCAGCTCAGGACATGATCTCGCGGTCCGTGGGTTCGAGCTCCGTGTCGGGCTCTGCTGACAGCTCAGAGCCTGGAGCCTGTTTCAGATTCTGTGTCTCCCTCTCTCTCACCCTCCCCCGATCATGCTCTGTCTCTCTCTGACTCAAAAATAAATAAACGTTAAAAAAAAAAAAAAAAAGTGTATATCAGCCACTCGTTGGCTAACTTTTTTTCCCTAACTTCACACTCTACCATGGAGATTGTTTTCCACTGATACGTTTAGAGCTGCTCATCATTTTTAATGACTCTAACGACAACAGTATAAGCAATAGTAATGGTGACAGCTGACATTTGTTGAGTCCTTGGAGTGTGCCAGGCACCGTTTTATTTTATTTTATTTTTATGTTTTTTTTTTTTTTTTTTTTAATGTTCGTTTATTTTTGAGAGAGAGGGTGCGCGTGAGCTGGGGAGGGCCAGAGAGAGAGGGAGACAGAGGATTCAAAGCGGGCTCTGCGCTGAGAGGGGAGAGCCCGATGCCGGGCTTGAACTCGGGAACCATGAGATCATGACCTGAGCTGAAGTCCGATGCTTACCCGGCGCCCCCCAGGCACTGTTTCAAATGCTTCGCGTGGATTCACTCATTTGGTCTTTGCAATGATACTATCAGGTGGGTTCTTGCCTCCGTTTTTTTTTTTTTTATAGGTGAAAAATTGGAGGCAGGGAGGTGAAGGTAGTTAACTAACTGGAATGCAGCAGGGATGGGATTTGAACCCAGGCACTGTTTTCAGTGCACTAACCGCTCCAGGCTCTGGTGGGGTACAGAGGTCTACACGGGGGGGGGGGCATTGAGCCTGACCTCAATGGGGCTTTGGGGATTTGAGGCTTTTGTAGTTTACGCAATGCTGTTGTGAATACCCGTGTGTGCATGTGTCCTTTTTTGTACACACAATGATACCATTAGTTAATATTAATTATTATTAACGTTATTGTATTGTCTGATATAATTATATGCAGCGTGTAATATGTAATATATAGTATTTATTAATTAGTAACAATCATGATTTTTCAAAAAAAATTTTAATGTTTATTTTTGAGAGAGAAGGAGAGAGTGTGAGTGGGGGACGGGCAGAGAGAGAGGGAGACACAAAATCCGAAGCAGGCTCCGGGCTCTGACCTGTCAGCACAGAACCCGATGCGGGGCTCAAACTCACAAACAGTGAGATCATGACCTGAGCCAAAATCGGATGCTCAACCTACTGAGCCACCCAGGCGCCCCAGCAATCATGATTTTTGAAAGCTTAAGGTAGGCCAGGGTCTGCTCTAAGCCATTTTATCTTATTTTTTTTATTTATGCATTCATTCATTCATTCATTCATTCATTTTAAGTAGCTCCATGCCCAATATGGGGTTTGAACTCACCACACTGAGAACAGGAGTCACATGCTCTACCCAACTGAGTCAGCCAGGTGCCCTCTAAGCCATTTTATCATTTCGAAGCTATTATTTGGGAGTGAGAAGCAGTCATATATTGGCAGTGTGACATGGTACCATCTAATACATATATCATGAAATAAATCTATCTATAAAAAATATTTCCTTCTTTGCTCAGAAGAACCCCCAGAAGTAGGTACCATCATTATCTGGGTGAAGGGTTTGCAGCTCTTCCGTATGGGAAATGAACTCTCCAGCTGGTTCCCCTGGCAGCCTGATAAAGGTGAAGTGACAACTGGGTTGCCAGGCAACACGACGTCGGGTAATTATGATCCTTAGAAGTAAATTGCATATCTATAAATACTTGCTGGGAGGCCCTGTCCATTCCTATGGAGTTATTACCTGAGCTGTTGGCTCCCGTGGGTCCTGTACCCACTGCGTGGATCTCATACCCACCTTGCGCCTGGATGTCACCTGGGGGAACGTTCCAGGCCCTCTCCTGGGTGTTCTGCACGAGGTCACTCACATCATCCTTGCACCAACCGCAGCAGCAGGATGGTGGGACGGCGCTCACTTTACAGAGAGGAAATCAAGCCTGAGAAGACAGGAATTGCCAAGGTCACACCCCCAGGAAGTGGCCGAGATAGCTTTGACCCAGGTCTGCCTGTTTCCACGGCCCATGCCTTTCAGGAGGCAAGGGTATCTCAGGAATCCTTCAGAATCCAAGAGGGCAACGTGGCTAATACTAGCTCGGAGGGAGCAGCTGGGGACCTCCGGGCACATCTTGAGCCCGGGGAGTATTTATTTACTCAGCCAGGTAAACAGACAAATGAAGAGTATTAACAAACAATACTCTTCCTTGCTCCTTCCTCTCTGTGCCTCCAGGTCCTGTTAAATCCCTCCCAAATCCAACCCTCCCCCCACCTTTCCAGGCTCACATGATAGCTAAGAGTCCTGACCCTGCTTGGGTCCAGCTGTTCTCCCACTTCCTAGGTGGTTGAACTGAGACATGTCTCTTTGCCTCAGTTTACTTAGCGGCCGAATGGGAATCACAGAACCCACTGGTTAGTGGCTGAAGTGCTCAGCATGATGCCTGGCACGCAGTAGGTGTTCGGTGAATGTGCTGCTGTTACTATGATTATAATTACAATTATTAGTAGTATTATAATTATTAGCGCCCTTCTTCCACCTACTCCCACCCTCATCTTTGGTTTGGGGACCCTAGACCAGCCTCTTCATTGATAGCTCTCTCCACCTTACTTTTTGTCTCCCAGCAATCTGTTTCCCACACAACAGCTGGTGATCGCGACCCCTCCTCCTTCAGTCCTCCCCACCAAAAGCTGTCAGCGGCCCTCTGGGCCTCCTCACCTCAGCCTATGAGTCCTTCCATGATGTGGCCCCTGCCCGCTTCTCACCACTGTCCCCCATACACGCTCTGCTGAGCTGCAGGAGCGCTGACCTGCCAACATCCCATACTTGCTCCTGCCTCAGGGCCTTTGTATTTGCTGCTGCTTCTACCTGAAACACTGTTCCCCTCAGTCTTCCCTGGCCAACTGTCATTCTTTGGGCCTTAGGGTCAGCATCCAGACCCACCCTTCCAGTTGGAAGGTGATCCTCCTTTCTGACACCTTGTTATCTTTACTCACAGCAATTTTTTTTTTAATTTTTTTTTTTAACGTTTATTCATTTTTGAGAGACAGAGCATGAGTGGGGAAGGGGCAGAGAGAGGGAGACACAGAATCGGAAACAGGCTCCAGGCTCTGAGCTGTCAGCACAGAGCCCGACGCGGGGCTCGAACTCACGAACCGTGAGATCATGACCTGAGCTGAAGTCGGACGCTCAACCGACTGAGCCACCCAGGCGCCCCATCTCACAGCAATTTCTGATGATGCACTTACTTGTATGATGGTTTATTTAGTTCCTACAACATAAGTGCCATGCAGACAAGGCTTGAGTCCACCTTGCCGACTCACTTCCTCAGTGCCAGGTGTCTAAGGTCTCAGCGAGGATGTGCTGGGAACATCTTTCGAAGCAAGGAAAGCGTGAACAGACATGGGCTCAGTTTCCTCCCTGTGAAGGGGAACGAAACTTTCCCAGCTCCTTGGGCTTTTCCTTTTTTTTTTTTTTTTTTTGATGTTTATTTATTTATTTTTGAGAGAGATAGCATGAGCGGGGAGGGGCAGAGAGAGAGGGAGAGAATCTCAAGCAGGCTCCCTGCTGTCAGCACAGGGCCCAATGAGGGGATCGAACTCACAAAGCCGTGAGATCGTGACCTGAGCCCAAGTCAGATGCTTAACCGACTGAGCCACCCAGGAGCCCCCCTGTGGGCTTTTAGAAGTTTAGGTAACTCTGCAGAGTGCCAGGTACACTGTTAGGCATATAATGAGCACTTGATAAATACTCGCAGTTCTTATTTTTTCAAACTTAAAAAAAATTTTTTTAAATGTTTATTTTTGAGAGAAAGAAGAGAGGGAGTGAGAGCGCGAGCCAAGGAGGGGCAGAGAGAGAGAGAGAGAGGGTCCAAAGCGGGCTCTGTGCTGACAGCGGACAGCCCAATGCGGGGCTCGAGTTCGCAATCCTCAAGGTCATGACCTGAGCCACCCAGGCGCCCTGGAACTTTTTTTTTTTTTTTTTTTTTTTTTTTGGTTAGAGATAACATGAGTGTAGAAAATCACGTGGAACACTTGCACAGCTTAATGATTACATGGGAACACTCTGGAACTGCCAGCTATGTCAGGAGGTAGACCCAACAGCTGCTCCAGAAACCCGCCGCATGCCCCTGAATGATGACCCCCTCCGCCTCCTAGAGAATGGCCACCAGCCTAACCTTTACAGTATCTATAGCCTCTCTCTTTGCTTTCAAGTTCCGTCAGTTAAGTGTGTGTCCCTACACACTATAGTTTAGTCTTCCTTTTTCTTTTTCTTTCTTTCTGTCTTTTCTTTCTCTCTCTTTTTTTTTTAAGTGGCTGTATGCTTTAAGTCTTTATAGACTTCTCCCTCTGTTTCTTTTTTTTGTCCCCTTGGCAATTTACTTGGGGAGGAAACCAGCTGGGCGTTTCGTGGAGTTTCCCAGGCAGGGTTTGCTGATTGCCTCGTGGGGGTCATTGTCACCTCTCTGCCTCTTTGTATTTCCTGTAAAGTTGACTGTGGGGCCCTGAGCAGATGCAGGCTCAGCTTTGTGCTGGGCACCGTGCACCTGTCTCTCTTTTTCTGGCGTGGGTGCCTCCATCTTTCTGAGGGGTCTCAAGTGCTAAAATTCTAGTCTGTTGTTCCTCTTCACCAATTCATTGCAATACTTCTGTCGAGAGACTTGCCTTCCTTTACTGTTACTAACTCACGGATTAAATATCTTTTTTTTTTTAATGTTTATTTTTGAAGGAGAGAGACAGTGTGAGTGGGGGAGGGGCAGAGAGAGAGAGACAGAATCCAAAGCAGGCTCCAGGCTCCCAGCTGTCAGCACAGAGCCCGACGCGGGGCTCGAACTCATGAACCAAACCGCGAGATCATGACCTGAGCCGAAGTCGGACACTTAACCGACTGAGCCACCCAGGCGCCCCACAGATTAAATATCTTGATGAGTTGTGATCTACAGCAGTGAGTACCCTTGCTGGTGCTCAAATTATGCCGTGTATTGTTTTTATTATTCTTTTAAAAAATATTTTATTTTGGGGGCACCTGGGTGACTCAGTGGGTCAAGCGTCCGACTCTTGATTTTGGCTGAGGTCGTGATCTCACAGTCGGGAATTTGAGCCCTGCATGGGGCTCTGCGCTGATGATGCGGAGCCTGCTTGGGATTCTTTCTCTCCCTCTCTCTCTCTCTCTGCCCCTCCCCTGTTCAGGCTCTCTCCATCTCTCAAAACTAAAAAAAAAAATAAACATTAAAAAAACCCACACATCATTGTTTAAGGAAAGGTTTTATTTTGGGGCCGCCTGGGTGGCTCAGTTGGTTGAGCATCCTACTCTTTAGTCTTGGCTCAGGTCATGAACTTGTGGTTTGTGGGAGCTGCTCGGGATTCTCCCTCCTCGTCTCTCTGCCCCTACCTCACTTGTGCACATGTGCATGCTCTCTCTGTCTCAAAATAAATAAACTTAAAAAAATAAATAAAAATTTTTATTTTTAAGTAATCTCTATACCCCACATGGGGCTCAAACTTACAACCCCGAGATCAAGAGTCACCTGCTCCACTGGCTGAGCCAGCCAGGAGCTTTCATGATTATTTTTTTTTTAATGTCTGTTTGTTTTTGAGAGAGAGACAGAGAGAGAGTGCAAGCAGGGGAGGGGCAGAGAGAGAGGGAGACACAGAATCTGAATGGGGCTCCAGGCTCAGCTGTCAGCACAGAGCCCGACGTGGGGCTCAAACCCACAAACTGTGAGATCGTGACCTGAGCTGAAGTTGGAGGCTTAACTGACTGATCCCCCCAGGCGCCCCAAGGCGCTCCTATTTTTATCATTCCTTATTATCTATGCAGAGTTGCTGTTTTTTCTTTCTTCTTCTTTTTTTTTTTTTTTAAGTTTATTTATCTTGAGAGAGAAAGCAGCAGCAGCATGGGGGGGGGGGGGGGGGCAGAGAGAGAAGGAGAGAGAATTCCAAGCAGGCTCCGCACCCTGAGTGCAGAGCCCAATGCAGGGCTCTATCTCTCCAACCGCAGGACCATGACCTGAGCCAAAATCAAGAGTCAGACACTTAACTCTCTCTGTCCCAAAAATAAATAAATGTTGAAAAAAAAAAATTAAAAAAAAAAAAAAAAGGGGCGCCTGGGTGGCGCAGTCGGTTAAGCGTCTGACTTCAGCCAGGTCACGATCTCATGGTCTGTGAGTTCGAGCCCCGCGTCAGGCTCTGGGCTCATGGCTCAGAGCCTGGAGCCTGTTTCCGATCCTGTGTCTCCCTCTCTCTCTGCCCCTCCCCCGTTCATGCTCTGTCTCTCTCTGTCCCAAAAATAAATAAATGTTGAAAAAAAAAATTAAAAAAAAAAAAAAAGGGGCGCCTGGGTGGCGCAGTCGGTTAAGCGTCCGACTTCAGCCAGGTCACGATCTCGCGGTCCGTGAGTTCGAGCCCCGCGTCGGGCTCTGGGCTCATGGCTCAGAGCCTGGAGCCTGTTTCCGATTCTGTGTCTCCCTCTCTCTCTGCCCCTCCCCCGTTCATGCTCTGTCTCTCTCTGTCCCAAAAATAAATAAATGTTGAAAAAAAAAATTTAAAAAAAAAAAAAAGAGTCAGACACTTAACAGACTGAGCCACCCAGGCAACCCTGTTTTTTCTTTTTAGAATGATTTCATTGTTCTTTCTTTTTCTTTCTTTCTTTCTTTCTTTCTTTCTTTCTTTCTTTCTTTCTTTCTCTCTCTCTCTCTCTCTCTCTTTCTGTCAAATAAGTTTGTCTTCATTTTTTTTTTTTTAATTTTTTTTTTTCAACGTTTATTTATTTTTGGGACAGAGAGAGACAGAGCATGAACGGGGGAGGGGCAGAGAGAGAGGGAGACACAGAATCGGAAACAGCCTCCAGGCTCTGAGCCGTCAGCCCAGAGCCTGACGCGGGGCTCGAACTCACGGACCGTGAGATCATGACCTGGCTGAAGTCGGACGCTTAACCGACTGCGCCACCCAGGCGCCCCGTCTTCATTTTTTAGTAACTTTTTATTTTGAAGTAATGTAAGACTTACAGAAAAACTGCAGAAATAGTAGAAGGAATTCCTGTACACCTGGCATTCAGGTTCTGTAATTAACATTTTACCATATTTGACATTTGCTTTCTTATCCTTTCCATACACACACACACACACACACACACACACACACACTTTATTATCTTTCTCTGCAGCATGATTTCCCTTTACCCCTAAACCCTTCCTACATTTATTACCTAGGGTCAAGGTCACTCTCTTATAAAACCACAGTGCAGTGATCAAATTCAGGAAACTAACACTGAGATAATACTAGTAAAATAACCATATCCTATTCGTATTTTGTCAGCTGTTCCACCGTTGTTTTTTCTAGCAAAAACCAAAGTTTTTTCTGGTCCAGGAGCACAGGTTACATTGGGTTGTTATGTTTATTTATTTTTTTAAAGCCAAAATTCCCCTTGTTCAACGTTTGAAGGGTATGGCAGGATATTCAGAGAGATGACTCTCCCACCCTTGTTTCCATCCATCAGTCCACCTCCTGGGCACAGCCTGGGTTACCAATTTATTTACTTAGAGAGAGAAAGAGATAGAGTGAGCAGGGGAGGGGAGGGGCAGAGGGAGGAAGACAGAATCCCAAGCAGGCTCCGTGTTGTCAGCACAGAGCCCGACACCGGGCTCGAACCCACAAACCGTGAGATCATGACCGGAGCCAAAATCAAGAGTCAGCCGCTTAACCACCTGAGCCACACAGGTGCCCCTAGAGTTCATCCATTTAAAGTATACAATCCAGTGGTTTTTAGTATATTCACACACAGAGTGGTGCAGCCATCCCCACGATCCGTTTTTTTTTTGTTTTGTTTTGTTTTAAATTTTTTTAAAAATGTTTATTTCTGAGAGAGAGACAGAGCATGAGAGGGGGAGGGGCAGAGAGAGAGGGAGACACAGAATCCGAAGCAGGCTCCAGGCTCTGAGCGGTCAGCACAGAGCCCGACGTGGGGCTCGAACTCCCAAACCATGAGATCATGACCCGAGCTGAAGTCGGTCGCTCGACCGACTCAGCCACTCAGGCACCCCCCCCCCCACGATCCGTTTTACAGCATATTCATCACCCCCAGAAGAAACCCTGCACCCTATAGCTGTCACCCCTCAATGTCCTCCTCCCGCATCCCCTGGCAACCACGAATCTACTTCCTGTCTCTAAATCTGCCGTTCCGCGCCTTGCCCTGTGTGGTCCTTGGTGACTAGCTGCTTTTCCCCAGCATCACATGTACAGTGGCTTTCTGATAGGAGCCGAGTAGCTACTGGTTTTCCTTGGCGGTCCTCCGGCTTAACAGTTGAGACTGAGTGCCTCTTCCTGTTTGCATGGGCCTTGTGTGTTTGTTTGTAGGGCTCCATCGGCCTCCAGAGGACTGGAAGCCTGCCCCGGAAGAGGGGAGAGAGAGCGAGCCAGAGGGGATCCCCCCGACCTCTATCCCTCCACTGTACTGGTGAGGGTCTCCCATTATTCCCACGTACCTCCTTCCCCACCACCACCCTTTCCCTGGCAACGATGGAGGAATCTAGATGCCTGTAAGGGGTGGGGGGTGCTTAGACAAGGGAGCATCCTGGTCCCCTAGCCCCAGCCCTTCTTTTCCAGGACCCCTGCAGGCCTCGGCCCTCCCAGCAACATCGGAAGACTCTGGAAGACACCCGCTCTATCAGCTGCTGAACTGTGGCCCTGGGAACAGGTGAGACGTCAGGGAGAAGGTGGGGAAACGGGAAGAGGCCAGGCCACTGGAGCCTGCCCTGGTCTCTGTTCCCTCCTCCCAGCTGTGGGGCCCTCCACCCAGACATCGCCCGCATGGAGCGGCTCCTGCAGCAAGCTGTGGCGGAAAGGGAGCGACTGCTCAAGGCCAGGGTGAGACCCCAGCCCCTCCTGCTTAGGGTCAGGAGATCCTACTCCAGCCCCTCCTCCCTCAGACCCAGGGGTTCAGGCCCCCCAGTCCCCTCCTCCCTCAGACCCAGGGGTCCAGGCCCCCAGCCCCTCCTCTTTCAGACCCAGGGATCCAGGCCCCCCCAGCCCATCCCCCCTCAGACCCAGGGATCCAGTAAGTTTTCCCCCACTTCTTGTTGGTTAGCATCCTCACTGGGTCCTTCCTCCTGAACCCACAGGAAGGGATGAGAAGAAGCACAGAAGGTTCCTCAGGCCCTGTTGTACCTGCCATCATGGTCAGTCCACCCCTGCCCTCAGCCTCACCTCCCTCCTCTGTTTCTGCCCTGGCCTCTGCCCTTTATCTCACCCTCTCCTCTCCTCGAAAGGCATAGAAAAGTGACCTTGGCAAGGGGAGGGGAACTAAAAAGGCCTGGTTTCTGTTCCCACTATATCCATGACATGTCCTCGGGTAACATGCTCTACTTCTCTGCGCCTCAGTTTCCTCTTCTGTAAGTAGGTGACAATGTCAGCAGTTACTGTAGAATGAGGGCAACTATATGCCGAGGCTTTTCAAAACTTTTAAAAATGTGTTCGATTCTTTAAAAAACTTCACTATACAAATATTCAAGCATATGCAGAGGTAGAATAGATTGATAAGCCCCTGTATACCCAACATGTAGCTTTGGTGATTATCAGTCTTTTTTCTTTTTTTTTTTTTTTCCTTTTTTAAAGATTTTTTTTTTCTTAAGTAATCTCCACACCCAACGTGGGGCTTGAACTTACAACCCCAAGATCGAGAGTTGCACGCTCCACCAACTGAGCCAGCCAGGCGCCCCAGTGATAATCAGTTTTGAATCTTGTTTGACTTGCCAGCTTTGTTTTACTGATCCCTCACCTACTTCCCATCTTGCACTGGAATATTTTAAAGCATTTTTTTTTTAATGTTTATTTATTTTTGAGAGAGAGAGACAGAGACAGAGCATGAGCAAGGGAGGAACAGAGACAGAGGGAAACACAGAATACAAGCAGGCTCCAGGCTCTGAGCTGTTAGCACAGACCCCAATGCAGGGTTCGAACCCACAAACCATGAGATTGTGACCTGAGCTGAAGTCCCTCGCTTAACTAACTGAGCCACCCAGGTACCCCGTGCACTGGAATATTTTAAAGCAAATTCAGACATTGTATCATTTCGTCCGTACCTCACTGTGTATCTCCAATAGGTAAGTTCTCTTTTCAACATAACAAAAATCCCATTGTCATACTTTATGAGATGATTAATAATTCTGTAACATTCTAATGTGTGATCCATATTCACATCTTCCTATTGGTCGCCGAAATGTCTTTTTATGGTTGGTTATTCAAATCTGGATCCAAACAAAGTACACACAATGCGTTTAAAATGTCTCCTAAATCTCTAATACTAAGAACCCTCTTGGGGCGCCTGGGTGGCTCAACTGGTGAAGCATCGACTTCGGCTCAGGTCATGAGGATCTCCAGGTTCACGGGTTGAGGCCCCGCCTCAGGCTCTGTGCTGACAGCCTGGAGCCTGCTTTGGATTCCTTGTCTCTTTCTCTCTCTCTCTCTCTCTCTCTCTCTCTCTCTGTCTGTCTCTCTCTCTGCCCCTTCCCCATTCTTGCTCTGTATCTCTCTCAAAAAATAAATAAAAACATTAAAAAAAAAAAAAAGAATCCTCCCTCCCTACTTTTTAAAAAATGCCATTTATTGGTGGGAAAAAAAAATTGAGTCATGTATCCTGGAGAGTTTTGCATATTCTGGATTTAGCTGACTGTTCCTCATTAAAATTTTATTTTTATCTATGTTAATAGCATGAATACAAATGCTTTGCATTGGGGGAAGTGAGGGTCGCCCATTGTACCGCTGGAGGCCCAAGCGTTTTCTCTTGCTGAGAAGACTTCGAATCTTATTCTATACTTCTCCACGTGTACCGATCGAACCATATTTTGTGAATTTATTTTTCCCGTAAATGATCACTTTGTTCCCAACCTGCCTTTTGTTTTCTCAACCATCTGTCCTTTCCTTATTATTATTACTTTGTTTTCAACCAATATTTGAGCGCCTACTGTGTGGTAGACCCTGGGGTACGGCAGTGACCCAAATGACAGTCCCTGCCCTGGGGGAAGCTGGCTTTTAGGGAGGCACATCGAAAAAACACCAGCATCAATAAGTAAAATAAACAGCGTGTCAGGGGCTGATAAGAGCCAAGGAGTAAAATATACCGGGAAGGGCAGTGGAGCCTTCGGGCTGTCAGGCATGAGCTCTGCCTCATTAAAAATGAAGTAGTCCTGCTTTGGAGCATCATCATTTATTCATCAGCCCCCTGCTTTGTGCCTGGTCGCGCCTCCCCCACCCCCACTCCAGTTTCACCCCAGGCTGCCTTCTTGTGCGCATGCCCGATCGCGGGGCTGGGACCCTGAACAAGAGCTCGAGAGCTTGTCCTTGAAACACCCTCGGTGAGGAGGGTGCTATGATAGCTCCGAATTTCAGCACAGGGGAACCGAGGCTCCTAGAGGGGCAGGGATTCCGTGGGGGTGACATGGAGGGGCAGCGGTGGAGTCGCGAGCCCCGAGCCCGTCTTTTCTCCTGGATTGGGGCCCCGCTCTGCCACGTCCTACCTGGGTAACCTTGGTGAGTCACTGCCTGTCTAGAAGCCTCAGTTGCCTCATCTGGGAAATGGGGACAATAGACGGTGTTTTGGTTTTGGTTTTTCTGTTTTGGTTTTGTTTTGATTTTGAGAGGAAGGAAGGTGATCACCACTGTGATCACTTCCCACAGTGCTGAACACGGAGTGAGACCTTTCGTACACGTTGGTGACTGTTAGTGTAACTGTCTGGATTTGGCGACAGGACCCATAGAAGATTCCAGGCCCCGCTGGCTGACCTTGTAACTGCTTCTTCCCCTCCTATGCATTCCCCCAGCTCCTCTGCACCTGCCCTCCACCTTCCCCATCTCCATGCAGTGAGTCTCCTCTATTTCTCAACCCTCCTTGCCTTACTTCTGTTTCCTCAACTCGTTTTCTCAGCCCTTGATACCCAAGGCGTGGCCCATGGGCCAGCAGCACTGACCCCTGGGAGCTTGTTAGACATGCAGAACCTCACACCCACCCCTGACCGAACCCGAGGCAGCATTTAAAAACATTTTTTAATTTAATTGTATTGTTTTTATTTTAGAGAGAGAGAGAGAGCAAGCATGTGATCGGGGGAGAAGGCAGAGGGAGAGAGAGAAAGAGAATCTCAAGCAGGCTTCACGCTTGAGAAGGGACTCCATTCCACGACCCTGGGATCATCACTCCAGCTGAAATCAACCGACTGATTTCAGTTGGGACGATCAACCTACCGAGCCATCCAGCCCCCCTCCCCCCCCTCCCCTCTGGCTGCATTTTTAACGAAATTCCTAGGGGGTCTGCCTGTGTGCTCAAGTCTGAGACAGTGCTCTGAGCCTCAGTGTGACTGTGGGGGATTATACCATTCTTTGCAGGGAAAAGAATAGGTGCGATCAGGCTGGGCCTTACGAACAGTAGACACTTTCATTGCCTTAATTTTTTTCCCTTCTATGGCCGCCAGAGATGATCGCTGTGCTTGGTGAATCCTAGCTCTGTCGGCTCTAGCTGTGTGACTTGGGCCTAGTGACTTAACCTCTCTTGAGTCTTGGTTTCCACATCTATAAAATGGGGGTAATAATGTACTTCCGTCCCAAGAGAGTTTGAGGGGGCCGAGGGATTATCCCTATAAAGCGCTTAGCACAGGTAAGAATTGCTGATTTCATCACAAGAATAACCACAATAGTAGTAGAAACTGCTCTCAAGTATTGATCACTTACTTGGTCCCTGTTGCACAGTATATGAGGGTCCCGCTGGGCTCCCTCACTTCTCTGACATAGCTCTTGTGTTTCAGAGTGAACTCTAGGGGCGGGAAGACCTGGATTTGTGTTTCAGCTCTACCACCTAGAAGCCCTGTGATACCTCGGGTGGATTATTTTATATTTTTGTACCTCAATTTGCTCATCTGTAAAATGGGGCTCCTCGTAGCCCGGTTCCCAAGGGCAGTCCTGGGGAGTCAAGTTGTTGCTGCTAGAAAGCCCTGGGCAAGGTGCCATGGTCCAGAAACGTACCTGCCAGATCACGATCGTTCTCATGATGGCCACTCTGGTTGTTGCTGTTGAAAGGCTGTGGCGGGCCTCACAGGTGAGCTGCAGGACCGCCCCCTCCCCGACCCTTTGATGTCAGCCGCCCCCTTCTCTTCCTCCCTCAGGCCCCGCCCCCGCCCCCGCCCCGCCCCCCAGGCCCCCGGGTCTTGGATCTCAGGCAGCACCTGGAACGCTGGGGCCACAACCCGGAGAACTGCCCGCACGTGAGGGTGTCGGGGGGCTGCTGCCGCGGATCCCTGGTGAAGATGGGCGGCCGCATTAAGACCTGGAAGAAACGGTGGTTCTGCTTTGACCGCCAGGCGCGCCGCCTGGCCTACTACGCCGGTAAGCCCCGCCTGGCCGCCTGGGACCCGGGACCCCAAGACCCTGGAAGTGGCCACAGCGGAGGCCTTCCCCACCAGACGCCTAAGAGACACCCCCCCCCCCCCCCCCCCCTTCTATCTTAAGCCCACGAGTCTGGCTCCCCAGCCCCAGGAGCAACCTGGAATCCAACCCCCCAGCCCTCCTCAGTAACACGGGTGACAGTTTCATACAATTCTGGCCCCCTAGACCCCATTTCCCTAAGACACCCGGGAAGAGTCTGAACCGACATTGTCCGGGTCCTCCCCCACCCTCATCACCCAGGGGTCCGGGCCCCTCACCCTCCCTCTCCAGGAGAGTCCAAGATTCTCAACCTCTCCTTGAGTCTCTTTTCTTCTCCAAGACCAAGGCACTCAGGGACCTAGGACTCCAGCTCCCCAGACCCCATTCCCCAGTCCTGTCCGTCTCCCTTCCAACCTCAACATTCACCCACCTCCCAACCAGGGTATTGTAGGGACCTTCAGACTCTGTCACCAGTCCCTCACCCCAGCACCAGTCTCTGGACTTGGGTCTGGCCATCCCCACCCTGACGCACAGATGCAAACCTCTCACTGGCTGTTTCTTCCTCACCTCCCTCCATCAGACAAGGAAGAGACCAAGCTCAAAGGCGTCATCTACTTCCAGGCCATAGAGGAAGTCTATTACGACCACTTACGCTGTGCCTTCAAGGTGAAGCCCTCGTGTGGGACCCCCCTGCCCTCCTGGTCAGAGCCCCTGCAGTCAAACCTTAGCTTGTCCCTGGGAAAGGCCACCCAGAGACTGCACCATCAGGGTACTCCACCCAGCACAAGAGCCCACCGGTCATCTCACTGTAGCAACCAAAAATTAACAGCCCAGTCTCTGGCTCTCTGCCACTGTTACTTGTCTTGGGGCAAAAAAAAGATCTAGAGCGAAAATTTGGCAGGCTCTGATGCCAAGCTGGGAATAAATGATTGAAGACGGCAGGGTGAGGACCCAGGCAGCCTGGGACCATCTTAAGGAGATGATCGTTTCTCAGCCTCTGCCCATAGTTGCCAAATGGGAATGGGCCACATGGTGTCACTTCATACTCTATTACCCTAGAGGACTCAGGAATTCGAAACTTGTACAAGTGCAGTGCCAGAAATGTAAATGTTGGCAACTGGTATAGTATTTAGAGAGCTCTGGAGAGCAACCGACTATGGCCTTTTATTTTTTAGGAATGTTTATTTTTAAGGGAAGGGAGAGAGAGAGGCAGATAGAGAGTGGGAGGCACAGAATCTGAAGCAGGCTCCAGCTCTGAGCTGTCAGCACAGAGCCCGACTCGGGGCTCGAACTCACGAACCTCGAGATCATGACCTGAGCCGAGGTTGGACGCTTAACCGACTGAGCCACCCAGGCGCCCTGACTATGGCCTTTTAGAGCTTAGATTGGAACCCCAGCTGTGGGACCTCAGGAAAGTGACTTCCCTTAGCCAGCTTTATTTTTCTCCCCTCCAAAATGGGCATAGTTCAACCCCGTTTCCTCAGAGTTGAGAAGGTTAACAGGCAATGGGCGTAAGGGATTTACTCAGTTCAGGGCTGGCAAGTAGGTACTTAATAAATGGAGTGTAGATACTAGTTTTCCCCAGTGACAAACCAGGAGAACCTAGATTCTGGAAAGGGGAAATTTGAAAGCTTGTATTTCTAATATATAAGGTAGGCTACAAAGGGGACATGAGTCCTCCATCTAAATTCCTCCTGCTCCCCAAATTCGAAGCCTCCAAATGTTAATTCCTTAGGTTTTCATAACCCAGTGAGGTAGGTAGCATTATTTACGAAGACAGATGGGGGACTTGGTTCAGAGAGCCTAAGTAACCTGTCCAGTGCCACACAGCACATAAGTAGCAAGGCTGGGATTTGAACCCCAATGCCCTCTTAACCACCTTCACTCTGCTTACTCCAGAGCCCCAACCCTCGCCTGACGTTCTGCGTGAAAACCTACGAACGCCTCTTCTACATGGTGGCACCGAGCCCCGAGGCCATGCGCATTTGGATGGACGTCATCGTGACTGCCGCGGACGAGAATCACGCCCCCTGAGGGGCCCCGCCCTCCCGGGGGGCGTACTGGCGAGGCTCCGCCCCCGCCCCGCCCGCGGCCTCGCCGGCTGTCGAAAAGCCCCGGGCCCGCCCCTTCGGAACTTCCGGGAATCCTGCAGGTGCCGCGGCTCGGCGGGCCCGAGCCGCGGCGTTTGGGGCTGCAGGTGCCTTCCCGCTACGGGAAGCCAGCCTCAGGGGCCCTGCCCCGGGCAGGAGGAAGATTGCAGGGGCGGGAAGGAACTATTTATTGGTGCTCCTGTGATACCGAATTAAACACGGAAGAAAACAGTGATTGCTGCCGTGGTTTCTAGCACAGGCGTCCCGGGCCCCTTCCTAGGCAGGATGTCCGAGTTATAGGTATCTCTGAGCGCGAAGCATCCCACGGCCGGTTCTCCTCTCTTTAGGAATGGAGGCCTTCATCATTAAGGTCAAGGCGGGGAGAAGGAGGTGGGGAAGCATGCGTCTTTAGTCTTTGGTAATTTTGCTATTTTCAGTTTGTGGGACCCCCCCCCCCTGCTTCCACCCTTTTTGACTTGACTGAGCTCTTGGCAATTTCTAGGAACTTCTAGGCTCCTGTCCTCCAGGCCTTGGCACATAATTATTCCCTGTACCCTGCCCTTGACCAGCTAGCTCCTCCTTCCTCAGGTCTTCTTTGGGATGTCCCCTCCTTCAGGAAGCCCTTCGTGGCTCCCTCAGCTGGGCCAGGCATCCCACTTTGAGCTCCCCTCTCCCATCCCTGAACACCCTAGGTCATCACTGGTAATGGGTCTGCATCCCTTATGGACTGGGAGTCCCATGAGGTCAGAACCAGAGGTGTCCTGGTTACTGCCATGTCCTCAGCACCATAGGACACGTTTCATTCCATGAAAGCGGAGGAAAAATGCTTCCCTTTCACCTCTTGGTCTTTGTTCATACTGTTCCTTTTGCTTAGGCACTTTTCCTCAGTCCACCCTACTACTCATCACTTAGGTCATAGCTCAGGTGGTTCCTTCTCCAGGAGGCCTTCCCTGACTTTACGGGCTGAGACAGGTGCTTCCTCCGGGCTTCCTCTGTGCCAGCCCTGATCACTCTGCCTGTGCCTCTCCCATCACAGCCTTGAAGACACTGGGTCCTCACTGCTGATGAGGGTGTCTTCCTGTGCTGAATGGGAGTCCCAGGAGGCAGGGATTGGGGCTGTTTGGGTCACTACTGAGTCCTTGGCACAAGGTCTAAGTGCAAACGAGGTGTTGAAGGAATGTCTGCTAGCTGAATAAACTGACGAGAAAGAGCTGCTGAGGACTGAGGGACAGTGGAGAACAGTCAGACAAAGGGCTCTTCATTCTTTAGATCTTCCTCAAGGTGCTCCTCCTTCAGGAAGCCCTCCTTGATCCACAGTCCCCTGGGATCACTCACTTTGGCGTGGACCACTCACCAGAGTGTAGAGACAGGTCTTCACCCACTGGGAAGACCTCTCTGGAAGTAGGTACTCAGTCCCTCTGGTCCCCATTTCCCCAGGACCTAGGTGTCCCGTTGCAGAATTTTTTGAGGATCCAGATGTGGCACTCCTGAGTCCTGGGAATGCAAACACCCCAATCCTCAGGCCCTCAGGGATCCCCGGTGTCCCTTGGCCTTCACCTCCAGGTGCGAGACGTCTGGATTCTTGGATCAATCCATTCCCAGCCCCTCTACAAACTGAATGCTCACAAGAGCTGGAAGAGCTCTCTCTCTCTCTCTCTCTCTCTCTGTGTGTGTGTGTGTGTGTGTGTGTTTTGGAAAGAGAGAGAGAGAGAGCGCATGAGTGGGGGAGAGGGACAGAGGGAGAGAGAGGATCCAAAGCAGGCTCTACACTGAACAATGAACATAGAGCCCGATGCGGAACTCGATCTTACAACTCTGGGGTCATGACCTAAACTGAAATCAAGAGTCAGACACTCAACCAACTGAACCACCCAGGCGCCCCCTTAATTTTCTTTTTGAATTTGTGTTTTGTAGGTGAGGTAGGAAGGGATATCATGCATTGAGTTGGAGGGATTGGAACCTTGGCTCACACAAGGTTCCACCTCCTGCCACCTCCCGCCTCCCTGGGACAGGTTCTGTCTGCCCTTCCCTCCCTGCCCCTGCTCTGTGATCATTGCCACCCTCCAGCTTCCGCAGGGCCTGGGTGCACCTGGGACAATCAGGGCCATGCGCTTGTGCCTCATGGCATCTCAGGGTGGGGCATGGCAGCGGGCAGCTGTGCACTAGAAGGGGAGCCCAGCAATCCAATCGCTCCGGTTGCGGGACAGGGTCTGTAGGTACCTGTGAAGGTCTGGGCTCTCAAGCGCCCAAGATGTTTGTCTTTGGGAACATGACATTGAACACCAGGAGGGGTGGAGAAAGATGGCAGAAGAAAGGAAAAATGCAGTTCTGTTTTAGTACCTTTAATGGCACTCTTTCCTGCCTTTTGAACCGGGTCCCCCTATTTACATTTTGCACCAAGCCTCACAAATTAGGTAGCCAGCCCTGCCCCTTGACCCCACCCCTTCCCAAATTGTGTGTCCCAGAGGCAGTGGGTCTGAGACAGGCTGGGGATACCACTGGCCTCAGAGCCTGCCTTGGCCCAGGGACAGGAAAACATAGTAAATTGGGCCCCAGGGTTGTCTGAGGCCCAGGCATGACCTCCACGGCCGGAGAGCCGCCTCCACGTTGACCCCTGCGTCCACCTCTCTGGGGAACCAGATTCTAAATCACTTTGCAGTGACCTCCGTGAACAGGAGCAGGGAAGAGTAAGTGGAGGCCCCACATTCACACCTCCCTCTGCTCTCTGGTCTTGGGCCAGGTGGGGGTCAGCGCCCGGGATCCAGGCAGGCCTGAGCAAGAGGAGGCTCCCCACCCTTGGGTACCACTCCCTCCCAAGATGCTAGTTCTTCTAGTCTGGCCAGCTGGGGTTCCTCCCTGAAACTCTCCCACGCGGCTGGGGCCTACAGGGCCTCCTGCTCCTGAACGCACAATAGTTACAGTATTATTACCCTGCCTCATTCTATGTCTCAGGAGATAGGGGTTTTCAGACCCTTTTGGCAAAGGAAGCAGCTGAAGTTCAGAGAGGGAGTCCCAGTTGCTCAAGGTTACACAGCAAGAGGGCGCAGGCAGAATTCAGTTTTCAGGTTCTCTGATGCCAGAGTTGATACTTTGCCCACTGCCTCATTCCACCATGAAAGACACTCCTTCCTTTACTGTAAAACAGATATCTCAGAGCCTCAGAGAGGTGAAGACACTTTTTCAGGGTCACACAGCAAACCATAAGTGGGGCTGGGATTTCAAGGCTGAGAGGCAGGGGCCCATGCTGGATGACTTCAGAAGTAGTCATTCACTTTCTCTCTGTGAGCCTCAGCATGATCCCAAGTGACCCCACCTATATGACTGAGGCGCTAGTCATTATTGGGAATGGGGGTGCTGAACAGGGTCTGGGGAACAGGTAATATTTTTATGAACACAGCCGCTCGTTTTCCCGGCAGAGATAAATCATCTGAGCCGGGAGAAACAAAGGAAGGTGAGAGATGTAACTTATATAATGATGTAATATAGTATATAAGATAAATAATACATAATCTATATAAATACTACAACATAACAGTATAATATACCATAACATAGCAGTCACTTATATTGGCCTGGATATGGGGACGCTTAGTCATTTTGTGGTTTGCACAACGTTCTTGTTTGTTTCTGAATTCAGACACGGTAATGCAGCGGTCTTGAGTGTCTCGCTCCCCCAGGTCACAGTGTGGCCCCGTCTGTGTTAGGGTGTAACAGAACACCATGGCCTCGCTGTGGGTGCCTGGCCAGCTCCCTGCTGTCCGGGGATGCTTTTCTTCCTTACCTGGAAGACTGTCCAGCATCTTCACTGGTCTCCTGCATTTCTCTCTCCTTCCAGAATCTTGTCCTGCTTTACACAGAGGCCACAGTGACATTTCTTCTTTCTCCCCACCCCCTACTTCCTTTTTTAATCATGTACACTTAGTGAAATATGTAAGTATACAGCTGGGTAATTCTTTTTTTTTTAAGTTTATTTATTTATTTTGAGAGAAAGAAAGCGCGATCAGGGGAGGGGCAGAGAGAGAGAGAGAGAGAAAGAGAGAGAGAGAGAGAGAGAGAATCCCTATCTGCATTGTCAGCCCCGCCAAGGGACTCGAACTCACGAACTGTGAGATCACGACCTCAGCCAAAATCAATAGTAGGATGCTTAACCGACTGAGCCACCAAGGCACCTCTATAGCTGGATAATTCTTCACATATTTGTACACACATGTAACTATTGCCTGTGTGAAGATAGTGGGGGCTCATCACTATTGCCCCTTTGGGACAAGGTAACCCCTGTTCTAGAACCTCATGTAAATGGAGTTCACTGCATGTTTTATTTGGGTAAGTCTTCTTCTTCTTCTTCTTCTTCTTCTTCTTTTTAAGTTTATTATTTTTTTTAGTACTCTCTACACCCAACATGCGGCTGGAACTCACAACCCCAAGATCAAGAGTTGCATGCTGCACCCACTGAGCCAGCCAGGTGCCCCTGCATAAGGTTTCTTGAGCTCCACATAAAGTTTTTGAGATTCATCCACGTGGCTGCAGATGCCAATAGTTGGCTTGTTCTCACTGCTGTGTAATATTCCATGGGGTGAGTGAACCACTCATTCTTTTTCTGCTCTCTTCTTTGTGGATATTCGCATTAATTCCCAGATTTTGATCATATTAAAAAGCAAGTCTGAATGTGTCCTTCCCTGCCGCCGATTTAGACCCTCTCAAAGCTCATCCACCTTTCTCAGAATTAATTCAAATCTCTTCACTGGGCCTGTAACGTCCTGATCCGTCTAGCCCCTGCCTGGTTTTTCAGCCTCAATTTCCACCTTCCTCCTCTTTGTTTCCTGAGCTCCAGGCACACAATGGTCCAGGCTACTCCTACCCCTAGATCTTTGCACGGCCCCCCTCTGCTTTGTAATCTGCTCTGCCCCCGGGGTCTTCAAGAGCACAACTTGAATGACATCCTCAGGGAAGCTTCACTGACCAACCAGCCCCCACTTCCAGACTCCATACCTCCTTGGAGCTACCTACACTTCTTCTTTCATTGTTCCAGTTGTATACAACAATTTGTGTGATTACTTAATCTCTGTCCCCTCCCCCCCCGCCCCCAATCAGACAGTGAGCTCTGTGAGGGCAGGCACCGGTTCTGTCTTAACCTCCAACAGCAGTCCCGATCAAAGCTGGCACATGGTAGGTACTCATTAAATACAGCAAGGGCCCCGTGTTGAGTAGACCCTTTCCCCATTCTGAGCCTCCCTACTTTCCCCTCTACCCCCCAAACACACAGACTTTCTCCGGGGAGCTGTCGGGGAACCTTGACTCCCACCCTTTCCCTCCTTGGCAGCTGCTGGGTGACGCACCCAGGGGCGGGTGCTCCGCCCCACAGCGGACGCTGATTTAGCCCGGTTGGGCAAGGCCAGGGTTGCCTGGGGGGAGGTTACTCATCCCGGGCTCAGGTAAGAGGGCCCAGGTTGGGAGGCGGCACACCCAGGGGGGACGCCGAGGGAGCAGGACCTAGCCATGGACCCTGCCAGGAAAGCAGGCGCCCAGGCAGTGATCTGGACCACGGGCTGGCTGCTGCTGTTGTCGCTGCTGCTTGGAGAAGGTGGGTGTGCTGCCGGAGGGGATGGAGGAGGTCGAGTAGGGGCTCTGGGAAGGAGGTCTCTCCTACAGAGAGATCTGTGGGGACGATCTCCCATTCTGAGCAGAGGGGGCCTGTGGGAAAGATCGTCTGTCCGGGTCGAGGGGGCTGTGAGAGAGGTCCCCCAATCTGGCCAGAGGGGAAGGATCCCCCGCCCTGGTCCGAAGGAGCAGTGGGAAAGGATCCCTCACCGAGCTAACTGGACTGCGGGAAAAGTTCTCCCATTCTGAGCGGAGAACGGGGCGGGGGGTGGGGGGGAAGGTGTCCCTCCCATCCATAGCAAGGATCCCCCGATCTTGGGCAGAAGGGGCTATGGGGAGGATGCTCCCACTGTAGGCATAGGCGGCTGGAAGGAAAGCGGCACCAGATCCGTGGCGAGATTTTTACTCCTGTCCCGGAAAATGGTGGGCAATAGCATTGTCACGTCCCGGGGACAGAGGGCGTGGGAAGGACTATTTCTCCTTTCGGGGACGAGGCTTCGGTAGGAATCGCTTAGTTCTGCTCGGCCCTGCGCCCCCAGGAGCGCGGGCCCTGGAGTGCTACAGCTGCGTGCAGAAAGCAGATGACGGATGCTCTCCGCAGAAGACCAAGACCGTGAAGTGCGCGCCGGGCGTGGACGTCTGCACAGAGGCGGTGGGGGCGGTGGAGACCAGTGAGTGGGGCCCTCGGGTCCATTCGTACCCCTTCGAAGCTCCTCCAG
Organism: Lynx canadensis; assembly: GCF_007474595.2. Lineage (NCBI taxonomy): Eukaryota > Metazoa > Chordata > Mammalia > Carnivora > Felidae > Lynx > Lynx canadensis. The sequence continues at coordinate 49,044,931 of NC_044317.1, read as the reverse complement.
CCAGGCCCCGCCTCCTTTTGCCCCGCCCCTTCTTCTGAATTTGTCCGCACCCATTCACCGCCCTCCAGGACTCCCTTTCATCCTGGCTGGAGCCCTTTAACACCACTACCGTTAGGGCTTAGATGGGTGAGGGGCTGCCGAGTAACTGACTGGGGTGAACTGGGAGATCCGGGATCGGGGACCTGGTCCCCTTCGAGGGCACACCCTATCCATTTCTGCTCCACCCCTGAGACCTCCCTACCCACTCTGTCCCTGCCAGAATCCTCTATCCAGGCAGGCCCGTGGTGATGCAGACCTTTCTAGGGCTCTCCTCCTAGGTTCCCTAGACTGAGGCTCCGCCCCGCTGGCCCACCCCCGGGGGAAGCCCGCCCTTCTCTGAGGCTACAGTTCCCGGAGACCCCACCTCGGTCTGACCCGGTGCCCTTTCTGTCAGTCTCCCAGTTCCTTTATAGGATGCTTTCCGCGGTTCCGCCCCTCTGCCGCCGAGCCCCGTCCTAGCTCCACTCTTGGCCCTCCTCCTCGATTTTGTCCAGAGTCTGTCAGCCTGTCTGTTCCCTCGGACTCAGCTCTTTGAGGTTCTGCCCCTCCGTCTGTCGTCCTTCCCCCGGCGATCGGCTTTCTGAGGCCCCTGCCCTTCGACTCTGGCCTGGCTACCGTCTGGCCGTGGCGGGGGGAGGGGGGAGGAGGAGGAGTCCACTCGAGGCCCCGCCCCCCGCCTCCGCTCACCCCGCCCCTTCCTCTCCGCAGTCCACGGGCAGTTCTCGGTGGCAGTGCGGGGCTGCGGGTCCGGACTCCCGGGCAAGAATGACCGCGGACTGGATCTTCACGGGCTTCTGGCCTTTATGCAGCTGCAGCAATGCGCCCAGGACCGCTGCAACGCCAAACTCAACCTCACGTCGCGAGCGCTCAACCCCGCAGGTCGGTGGAGGCGGGCCCTAGGCCCGAGGGCGGAGCCACACCGCGGCTGAGCCACTGGGTTGATCCCCAGCTGGAGGCGGGAGAACTGCGCACGGGCCGGGGGCGGGGCCACGCGGCGGCAGGCGGGGCCTCGTCGCTGTAGGCAACGTAGCGGGGACGCTAAGCGCGGGCCAGGCGCTGGGGCCGGGCTAGAGCCTGAGTTCGGTGTACTAGGCTGGAGGGACTTTGGGCGAAGCCGTGCTGCCTGAACCTTCTCGACCCCTTCCTTCCGTCGCGCTCCCCTCGCAGGCAATGAGAGTGCGTACCCGTCCAACGGTGCCGAGTGTTACAGCTGCGTGGGGCTGAGCCACGAGGCGTGCCGGGGCACGGCTCCACCTGTCGTGAGCTGCTACAACGCCAGCGAGCGCGTCTACAAGGGCTGTTTCGACGGTAACGTCACCCTGACGGCAGGTGAGCGAGCCAGGAGGAGGGGGCCTACAGTTGTGCCCTCTCTGGTCTCATGGGCGGTGGGTAGTCCCTTTACCCAGAGGGACCCATCTCCAGCGCATTCTGGAAAATTGTAGGCCAAAGTTCTCGTCTCACCCTAGAGCGTCGTGAGAAATGCAGGCCTATCCCCAACGTAGCGTGGGGCTGCGGTTGCTTTTGTCCTAGAGGTTTTTTTGGGAAATACATTTCCATAGAGGTCTGCCTGGTGCAGAGTGGGACGACGTGCTTTGGGAAATGGAAGCCTCCAAGCTTCTAGAATCCAGGGAGTCTAGTTGTGACTCCTCAAAACTCAAGGGGTCAGGGTCCCCACCCAGCCACCTAGGAGAGAGGCCACCTCCTGGCCTCTGTCTCAGGGAACCCTGGGAGACGTCCTTCAAACGCCTCTTCTGCCAGGTGTATTATGGGAGATGTAGTTCTGATTCTTAAGACTAAATTTTGGCAGGCGCAGGAGAGAGGGAGATGGGAAATACGATGAGAGGGATGCTTGTTTCGCTGTTTGGTCTCATGAGAGGTGTATCTCTGTCCAAACTCTCCAGACTTTCTTCCAAGGCATTGTGGGACTTGTAGTTCGTCCTACACACCTTTCCTCTCCAAAATGGAAAACGTGGTCCACCAAGTGCCAAAGACAGTGGGACAGTGTTTCTCAAAGTGGCGCTTTTTGGATTAATGGATGTAGAGCCCCCTGTCCCCTGTTTTGGGGGTTCTTGCCCTGGTCTTGCCTTTAAGTTTCATTCTGGCTCTGCAACCCTCCAACCACCGACCTCCCTGTGTCTCCCTCCTGCAGCTAATGTGACTGTATCCTTGCCTGTGCGGGGTTGTGTCCAGGACGAGTTCTGCACGCGGGATGCGGTGACAGGCCCAGGGTTCACACTCAGTGGCTCCTGCTGCCAGGGGTCCCGCTGTAACTCGGACCTCCACAACAAGACCTTTTTCTCCCCTCGGATCCCACCCCTTGTCCTGCTGCCCCCTCCTAAGCCCACCACTCAGGCCCCAACCACCTCTGTCACAACCTCTACTCCAGCCCCAACCACTCTTGTCTCTGCCACTAAACCCACCACGGCCAGCCAGACTTCCCCACGGGAAGTACATCCTGAGACCTCTCAGAAAGAGGAATCTAGCTTGGCTGGAGGTGCCGCTGGCCACCAGGACCGCAGGAATATGGGACAGCACCCTACAGGAGGGGGGGCCCATAATAAAGGCTCTTCAACTTCCTCGGCTGGGTTGGCAGCTCTAGTGTTGGCCTTGGCTGCTGGCACCCTACCATGAATTTTGCCATCTAGAAACTTCCGTCTTGCCTTATTCCCCAGCCCTGGGTACCCTCTCTTCCCATGACTTCCCTTTCTCCTCACTGGACTGGGCTGGCCCAGCCCCTCTTCTTCCAATCTCCCCCCCCCCTCCCCACTATCCCCAGCTTCTGCTGCACTGGTTTGCGGCTTTGGGAAATAAATTTACCGTTGTATATATATCCTGCCAGGGTGTTGTAGCTTCTGGAAGGCAACAGGTGTATCTCCCTCTTCTTTGTCTCTCCCTGGTCTCCTCATGGTGTCTCTGGGCAGAGAAAAGTCAGGGCTGTCACAGGGAAGATGGGAGAAACACTGATAAGCTTTCTATTCACCTTATAGCCAGTCCAGAATTTGGGGGGGGGGGGCGCGGAGCAGGATAATGGTTCCCTCCTCTGCTGGCTGGTGTCCCTGCTCCCCGTCCCCTCTCTGTGGGAATCGGTTCAGCATCTGACTTCCTTATTAGACTGTGAGCTCCTCAAGGGCAGGGACCGCGCCTCAGGCCTCCGTGTGGTCAGTTTCTGGCACATGAAGGTCTCAATAAAAGTTTAATTCCTTTGTATAAGCGTTTCGAAGGACTCATTTCTTACACTGACCTCTTAGTGTCGCCTCTTAGCCGAGCTAGGGCGGGAGTGTCAAGACCGTTCGCAGAGAAGCTGAGACCTGGAGCCACAGCCCAGGGGGGAGGTTGGGGTTGGAACTCCTGTGCTCTCCTGGGGTTTAGCCAGCTTGTGGGCGATCCCACCACTGGTGAAGGGGATGCCAGGTGAAAGCGTTAGGCAGTGGCGAGGGTGCCTGGGGCTTTTAGTAAGGTTTGGGCTCAGAGGGGAACTCTGCTTAATGGGTTGTCCCCCATTGCCAGGCCCCACCCACCTTGTCATCCACCAAGGATTGTGTGGTGGGCTTAGCCACTGCATCGCACCTGTCCAGACGTCCCACGGGTGCCGCTGTCAATCTGTGTTCGTCTAAGCTCCACCTCCTTCTCCTCCAATCAGATGAAGGTGTAGGGGCCCAGGGAGGAAAAGCCTGGCTTGAGCCTGAGGCCCCGGCAGGCTTTGCAACTGCTTGATGGAAGGGGGACCAGATGTGGGCAGGAGTGAGATAGTAACAGTGATATTTCCGACATCACTATTAATGGGGAGTAGTAGTATGACAAAACAAGAGTAAATAATGATTACGGGGACAAAATGGAAAATTAATAAGAGCACGAGCAACAGCAATAATAACTAGTTACGGAATGTTAATCATTTACTTTTTTAAAAGATTTTTAACGATTATTTTATTTATTTTTGAGAGACAAGAGCATGAGCGGGGGAGGGACAGGGAGAGAGGGAGACCCAGAATCCGAAGCAGGCTCCAGGCTCCGAGCTGACCGCACAGAGCCCGATGCGGGGCTCGAACCCATACACCGTGAGATCATGACCTGACCTGAGCCGAAGTCGGACGCTTAACCGACGGAGCCACCCAGGCGCCCCAATTTTTTTAAAAAGTCTTACCACGTGCCAGGCCTGTACCAAAGATGTTTGCGTCCACAGTCTTATTTTCCATTTACATTCTCAGAAGGGATGGCTGGGGAGACCAAAGCTCACAATTGGTAAAGTGATTTAGCACCACAGCAGACCATCCATGTATCCGGTACTGTGTTAAGTGCTGTACTTGCATTAACACACTTAATTTGTACAGCCATTCTGTGAGGTAAGTATTAATCATCTGCATTTTACAAGATGAAGAGACGAGACCCAGAGAGGTTGAGACACTTGCCCCAGGTCACCCAGCTAAAAGTCACTGGAACCCAGATGTGAACCCAAGAGGTGTGGTTTGGCTTTACTGAGCATGACCAAGATAGCTGTGACTTTTCCCTCAGCTCGACTAAACTTTAGATAGTCTTCTCTCTGTTTTTATTTTATTTAAAAGTTGTTTTTTTTTTAATGTTTATTATTTTTGAGACAGAGAGAGACAGAGCATGAATGGGGGAGGGTCAGAGAGAGGAAGACACAGAATCTGAAGCAGCCTCCAGGCTCCGAGCTGTCAGCCCAGAGCCTGACACGGGGCTCGAACTCACAGACTGTCAGCACAGAGCCCGACACGGGGCTCGAACTCACAGACTGTGAGATCATGACCTGAGCCGAAGTTGGATGCTCGACCAACTGAGCCACCCAGGCACCCCTACTTCTCTCTGTTTTTAAACCGCTGACCTCCCTCTCACCCAGGCCATTCCCGAATCCAGATGGCCTAACCACAGGGGTCCCAGACCTCGCTTTTCTTAGAGCATTGACTTTAGAAAACTTGTCATTATAAATTCTTGCTCCGTCCCTTTGAGAGATATGTAAATATCTTTAAAAGCCGCTAGCCAGTTTTACAATCCAGGGAATGTCGGTCTCAGGGGACCTGGGAACCATCTCTTTGGAATGTAAACATCTAAGGAGATTGCCCCCCTGTCTCCCAGTTGCCCTAAGGGGGTGAGAGCCTAACTTCTGTGGGCACCTTTTTCCCAGTTGTAAAACTGCCTCCTGTCACAGAGACACAAGCACGTTTCCTTTTCCTTTGGGGAAAGCCAGTTAGCAAACGCAGATGATCTAAGATCTCCCCTTAACTCCAGCTCTTAAAAACCCACCTTCTCTTTGTTTCAGTTGAGTTCAGACTGAGCTCTGGCTTCTTTTCCCTCCTGCAGTACCCTCCCCCCCCCCCCCCAATAAAGTCCTCCTTCCCTGTTTAACGCAGTCAGGTGCACTTTTGTTGGGCAGAAATCATTTACATCCAAAATCATTTGTGGCTTACCGAGAAAAATAGTCTGCAGTGTATCAATCTCCTTATCATTAGCAAAAATCATTTGCAGAGTTAAATCTAAACTTTACAGAGTCTGGGCCCCAATCAACAATAAATAGGACATCCAGGGGCGCCTGGGTGGCTCAGTCGGTTGAGTGTCCGACTTCAGCTCAGGTCATGATCTCATGGTTTGTGAGTTCGAGCTTCGCATCGGGCTCTGTGCTGACAGCTCAGAGCCTGGAGCCTGCTTCGGATTCTGTGTCTTCCTCTGTCTGCTCCTCCCCTACTCACGCTCTGTCTCTCTCTACTACAAAAATAAATAAACTTCAAAAAAAATAAATAAATAAATACAAAGCTACATTAACCAGATAATCCTTGAGTGGTTCTGTGAGACAGCGCTCCAGTAAGATGTGAAAAATTTTTAAGGTTCTGCTTTTGCCTAATTTATACATTTTAGATCAAGCATTGCCCCACAGAAATACATTGCAAGACACACATAAGCTACATGTAATCTGGGGAGTTAAGCATCCGACTTCAGCTCAGTTCATGATCTCACCGTTTGTGAGTTCGAGCCCCGCATCGGGCTGTCTGCTGTTAGCGAAGAGCCTGCTTCAGATCCTCTGTCTCACTTTCTCTCTGCTCCTCCCCTGCTTGCTCTCTTTCTCTCTCTCAAAAATAAAATAAACATTAAAAAAATACATGTAATTAAAAATTTTTCTAGTATCCACATTAAAGAAGTAAAAAGATGTGGCCAATTTTAGTAATTCATTCAACCTCGTATATATGAACATTATCACTTACAAAGTTAATCAGTATAAGACCATTATTAATGAGATATTTTGTGGGGTTTTTTATACTAAGCCTCTGGAATCCCGTGTGCATTTTATGCTTATATTACGTTTCAATTCACACTAGCCACATTTCAAGTGCTCAGTATCGAAAGCTTTGGAACTTTGTATATAAGTGTAAGGCTTCACTTACTCAACGGGATGTATATCATGGTTTGTTTATTCTTCTATTGATGGATACCTGTGCCGTGTCCAGTGTGGGGCTATTATGAATAAAGCTGCTAGGAATATTCTTATACACTTGCTTTTACAGACAGAAGCTGTCATTCTTCATGCATAACTTCTTAGAAGTAGACCTGCTACATTAGAGGATGTGGGTATGTTCAGCTATTAAGAAACTGCAGAGGGGCACCTGGGTGGCTCAGTCGGTTAAGTGTCCAACTTGGCTCAGGTCATGATCTCACGGTTCGTGGGTTCGAGTCCCACGTCAGGCTCTGTGCTGACAGCTCAGAGCCCGGAGCCTGCTTCAGATCCTATGTCTCCCTCTCTCTCTGCCCCTCCCCTGCTTGTGTGCATGCTCTTTCTTTCTTTCAAAATAAATAAATAAACATTAAAAAAAAAAAAAAAAAAGGATAGGGTTTGGAGAACTTCCAGGTTGGTGATCTCATGGCGATGTGGAGGGAGTGGTGCTCTCAGAGATTACGGGAGCTCCCCCTTACCTTGCCCTATGCCTCTCCTCCATCTGGCTGTTCTATCTTTTTATTATAAACCAGTGATGCAGTAAGTAAAATGTAATCTTTGAGTTCTGTGAGCCATCCCAGCAAATTAATTGAACCCAAGGAGGGGGTTGTGGGAGCCGCCATCATAGCCAGTTGTGAGAAGCCCAGGTGACAGCCTGGACTTGTGACTGGCGTCTGAACTGGGGTTGTGCGGGGTTGTGGGACTGAGTCCGTCACCTGTGGGATCCGCTCTCCAGGTAGTTGGTGTCGAAATTGAGGTCATTGCTTGGTGATGTTGAAAAAAACAAATGATTGGGGTGCCTGGGTGGCTCAGTCGGTTAAACGTCCGACTTTGGCTCAGGTCACGATCTCACGGTCCGTGAGTTCGAGCCCCGCATCGGGCTCTGGGCTGATGGCTCAGAGCCTGGAGCCTGCTTCCGATTCTGTGTCTCCCTCTCTCTCTGCCCCTCCCCCGTTCATGCTCTGTCTCTCTCTGTCTCAAAAATAAATAAACGTTAAAAAAAAATTAAAAAAAAAAAACACAAATGATTGGGGCGCCTGGGTGGCTCAGTCGGTTAAGCGTCCGACTTCGGCTCAGGTCATGATCTCGCGGTCCGTGGGTTCAAGCCCCGCCTCGGGCTCAGTGCTGACAGCTCAGAGCCTGGAGCCTGTTTCAGATTCTGTGTCTCCCTCTTTCTCTGGCCCTCCCCTGTTGATGCTCTCTCTCTGTCTCAAAAATAAATAAATGTTAAAAAAAAAAATTAAAAGAAAAAAACAAACGATCGATGCTGACCTTAGTGGGTTTATGTTGGAGAAGTAACAGGATGTTTACATGGTCACAAATGATCTCCCTGTGAGATCTCCCTCACAGGAGGGAATATTGACATAAAAAGAAAATACCCTAGGGCACCTGGCCAGCTCAGTTGAGGAGCAGTGCGACTCTTGATCTCAGGGTTGTGAGTTCGAGCCCTGTGCTGGATGTAGAGATTACTTAAAGATAAAATCTGTAAAAAAAGGGTTGGGGGGTGCCCGGTGGCTCTGTCGGCTGAGCGTCCAACTCTTGATTTTGGCTCTGGTCATGATCCAGGGTCATGGGATCAAGCCCCGTGTTGGGCTCCACGCTGAGTATAGAACCTGCTTAAGATTCTCTCTCTTGAAAAAAAAAAAAAAAAAAAAAAAGATTCTCTCTCTTGGGGTGCCTGGGTGGCTCAGTTGGTTAAGCGTCCAACTTCGGCTCAGGTTGTGAGCTCGTGGTTTGTGGGTTCGAGCCCCACGTCGGGCTGTGTGCTGATAGCTCAGAGCCTGGGGCCTGCTTTGGATTCTGAGTCTCCCTTTCTCTCTGCCCCTCCCCTCCCCTCTCTTAAACATTAAAAAAAAAAAAAAATTCCCTCTCTCTCTCTTTCTCTCTCTCTCTCCCTCTCTCCCTCTGCCCCTCTCCTCAGCTCAAGTGCTCTCTCTGTCTAAAAATTAAAAAAAGAAAAGAAAAGAAACGAAACCCCGGAAGCACCACTTTAACCGAATGATCAGAGTTAACATCACTAATAATGGGACGGACACACAGCTTGGACCTCCTGATACGATACCCGAGAAAGGACAGGCCTCACTTTTGTGCTATTGGGCAAAACGTGCCCAGCCTGAATCTAACTGTGTGGAGGCATCAGACGAGCCCAAACTGAGGAACATCTGACAAGTGGCTGACCTCTGCTCCTCAAAAATATCCTTGGGAGGAAACAAAGAATGACAGAGGCCCTGTTGTACATGCAAGGGGGGTAAAGAGGCCTGACAACAGAGTGCGTGTATGAGTCAGGATTTTCTTTTGCTACAAGAGACATTATTTAAGCAATTGAAAAGAATCTCAAGGAAGTCCACAAATGAGATCATTTGTGTTCCGTGTTAATTGCCTGATTTAGATAGATACACTGTGCTTATGTAGGAGGAATGTCCTTGTTTTTAGGAAATCCACATCAACCTGTATTTAGAGGTCAAGGGGCAACATGTCTACCACTTACTGTCAGGCTGTTCAGGAAAAAAAATATTTATACAGAGATAGTGAAAGTGATAAAATAAATGTGGTAAAATGCTAACTCAGGGTAATGTGGTTGAAGGGTAGGTGGAAATTCTTTGTTGCATTGTTATAGTTTTTCCTCTAAGTCTGAAATGATGTCAAACACTTAAAAAAATTAAGAGGGAACCATAGTACCCCACTAAAGCAAATAATAATAATGTACCTGCCTCAGAGAGTTGTGAGGATTAAAATAAGTTCATATACATAAATGGCTAGGACAGTAACTGGCATCTAGAAGGTGCTGGCTACGTGTTATTATGTCTTAAAAAAATTTTTTTTAACGCTTATTTACTTTTGAGAGACAGAGAGAGACAGCACGAGCAGGGGAGGGGCAGAGAGAGAGGGAGACACAGAATCCGAAGCAGGCTCCGGGCTCCGAGCTGTCAGCACAGAGCCTGACGCAGGGCTCGAACCCACGAGCTGCGAGATCATGACCTGAGCTGAAGTCAGACGCTTAACCGACAGAGCCACCCAGGTGCCCCTATTATTTCTTTTATCTTTATGTCTCTGGAACATCACAGAAAGTAGATGTTTGCCAGGTAAATGCTTGCTCCTTAAGGCATCCATTGTTTCTACGTGCCGGGCACTGAGGTAAGCATTTTATAGGCACCACTGAATGCCCTGCGCGGTCTTGTAGAATAGAGCTAGCATTGGTTTTCCAACTTTTATTATAAAAAAAAAAATCTCACCCAGACCAGTTGGAAAGATCATGCAATGCACATTCCTTTGCGCTTCACTTAGATTCAGTAACTTCTAACATTTTTTTCAGGCCCACTTAATGATGCTCCATTTTATAGATGCAAACACTGAGGTGCAAACAAGATTAAGTCACTTCCTGAAGGTTTTCCTGAGCTGGGATTTGGACCCAGGGAATCTGACCCCAGAGGGTGTCCCCCAGATATGTTCGACATTGCGGGACACAAATGGGGAGGCCCTGCCCTGACCTTCTACAGCTCCCTGTTTAGCGCAGCACCATTCAGTACGGTGGCCACTAGCCACGGGCAGTGTATGCTTTTAAGTCTAAGTTCATTAAAGTTAAATACAATTTAAAATTCAGTTCCTCAGGGCGCCTGGGTGGCTCAGTCAGTTGAGTGTCTGACTTGATTTTGGCTCAGGTCACGATCATAGGGTCGTGAGGTCAAGTCCCGCTTCAGGTTCCACACTGAACCTGGAATGTGCTTGAGATTCTTTCTCTCTCTCCCTCTGCCCCTGTCCCCGACTCTCATGTGCACTCTCTCTCTCAAATAAAATAAAATAGAATAATAATTAGGGGTGCCTGGGTGGCTCAGTCAGTTAAGCGTCCGACTTCAGCTCAGGTCATGATCTCGTGGATTGTGAGTTCGAGCCCCGCCGTATGGATGGCACAGATATCAAAATTCTCATTATTAGCACACTGGACTCCAGTGGAAAAGACCTGTGATTTCAACCCACGTGACAGTGGTAATGGCAGTGAGCATCGGTTAGAGAATATGGCAGCACCAGACTGGGGGGAAATCTAACCAGCTGGCCATTTCCTCCCCTCACTCTTCACTCTATTTTTAAACCTTCCATCTGCCCTCATATGCCTATTACTTTTTCCTAGTTTCCACCCTACCTCTGACCTATCATTAGCATGAATTCAGTCGTTAGCACGCTGTAATCCTTTCTTTTTTAAATGTGTATTTATTTTTGAGAGAGAGAGAGAGGGAGCAGGGGAGGAGCAGAGAGAGAGGGAGACACAGAATCCGAAGCAGGCTCCAGGCTCTGAGCCGTCAGCACAGAGCCTGATGTGGGGCTCGAACTTACAGACCGCGAGGTCATGACCTGAGCCGAAGTTGGACGCTTAACCGACTGAGCCCCCAGCCCCGGGGGGCCCCAAGTGTGTTCTGTGCCAATGGTCTTGACTGAACTTTCCCAGCCTTCCCGTGGGCTGAGTCAGAATCGCTTTTGTGGCGCAATCCGTGTCTCTCCTGGGCTTGCTTTAGATTAGGTAAATCTATTCATGGGAAGAAGCAGGATGTGGAGTTTGAGGTGGGACCGATCCAAGCTCATATTCTCTGTTTATTACCTGTGTGAATTTGGGCAGTGACTTCACTTCTGCGAGCCACCTGTCGTATCTGTAAAACGGCCGTGATCACGCGTGCTTCCTAGGGGTAGCGTGAGAATGACGATTAGGTCTGTAAACAGCCCTGGCTGGAAAGAGCGATTAGTTATCGGTCGCTGCTGAAACTCTGTTTCTGTTTTCTCCACTTGGAGTTCTTCAAGGCAATGGGTACCTTGTGTGACACAGAATGTCAAACGCCAGGGCAAGATCCGGGGTTTCGGTGCAATGGATTAGAAATCTCCCAGGAGTGGGGGAAGGGGGGCGCCCGAGTGGCTCAGTCGGTCGAGCGTCCGACTTCCGCTCAGGTCATGATCTCATGGTGTCATGGGTCCGAGCCCCGAATCGGGTCTCTGCTGTCAGCGCGGAGCCCGCTTCAGATCCTCTGTCCCCCTCTCTCTCTGCCCCTCCCCCCCCTCAAAAATAAAGAAACATTAAAAAAAAAAGGAAAGAAATCTACAAAGTGCGCGTTCAAAGGTACCATCAGGTGTCATGACCATGGTTTGAAACCCACTGGGGGTTTGTGAGCCAGTGGGCATTGTCCCCTGACTTAACTCGTTTATGTGAAAAATCTGACAGTGTTACCTCAGTGCAAACACGATGGAATGTGGTTGTTAACCCCCCAGCCTGATAGAATGTGCTCTTGCATTTGTCATTTCATCAAATTTGTCATTTAATTAATCTGGAATACTCCATCCCCCTGCCCCCCTTTAGAAAGAATCATTGTTGAGGCCTTGAAAAGTAATCTCTAAAAAAAAAAAAAAAGACAAGAAAAGTAATCTCTAGATTCCACCCTAATAGAACTTCCTGTGGTGACAAAGATGTCCTGGAGTCTGTGATGTGCAGCCCAGTGGCTGTGAGCGCATGTTGAAAAGCAGTGAGAGGCACCTGGCTGGCTCAGTCAGTGGAGTGTGCAACTCTTGACCTCGGGGTGGTGAGTTTGAGCCCCACGTTAGGTGTAGAGATTACTTAAAAAAAAACACCGTGTTTTTATTTGAGAGAGAGAGAGCAGGAGTGGAGAAGAGTGGCAGAGGGAGAGAGAATCCCAAGCAGGCTCCATGCCCAGCGGGGAGCTCAATGCGGGGCTCGATCCCGTGACCCTGGGAGTATGCCCTGAGCCCAAATCAAGAGTGGGTTGCTTAACCGATTGAGTCACCCAGGTGCCCTGGGTATAGAGATTACTTTAATTTTTTTTGATGTTTATGTATTTTTGAGAGAGACAGAGACAGAATGAGAGTGGGTTGGGGCAGAGAGAGAGGGAGACACAGAATCCAAAGCAGACTCCAGGCTCCGAGCTGTCAGCACAGAGCCCGACGCGGGGCTCAAACTCACGAGCTGCGCTATCATGACCTTAGCCGAAGTCAGACACTCAACCAACTGAGTCACCCAGGTGCCCCGTATAGAGATTACTTTAAAAAATAAAATAAAATCTTTAAAAAGAAAAGCGGGGCGCCTGGGGGGGCTCAGTCAGTTAAGTGTCCAACTTTGACTCAGGTCCTGATCTCACCTTTCATGAGTTTGAGCTCTGTGCTGACAGCTCAGAGCCTGGAGCCTGCTTCCGATTCTGTGTCTCCCTCCCTGCCCCTCTCCCGTTCATGCTCTGTCTCTCTCAAAACTAAATAAACATTTTTTAAAAAAATTAAAAAAAAAAAGAAAAGCCGTGAGTGTGAGACACCAAAGTTTTAATTTTAATTAATTAGAATTACATAGCCACATATGGCTAGTGGCTACTGTATTGGATGGCAAAGCTCTAGACTGACCTCCTGAGTATTGGTGAAACTGACGTACTCTCTTCTCATAATTGGGTTCGATAAACAAATAGAGGTTCCTGAGCTGGGATTTAACATGGACATCCTGTCTCCCTGACTCTGCCAGACTGTTCCTGGGGACTAGTCTATGCTTTTCAAAATCAGCATGGCTCTGGGCTGGCCATTTAGTTGCTCCGAAACTCAGTTACCCAGTCTGTCAAGTGGGGGATGACGTCCCTTCTGCAGGGTATTGTGAAGTCAGGCTAAAATTCTAAGCCAACCCCACCTTTTCCTAGTAATGTGAGTTTGGGCAAGTTACTTAACCTTTCTGCAGCCTTAGTTTCATTAAGTTGGGAGTAAGACAGTCCTGAGGAGTAAGCAGTAGCTACAAAGTACTTACAACAGTGCCCGGGGCCTGAAGCAACCTATATACGTGTATGTCCTTATTATAATGTCCTTGCAAAAAGACTGGACAAAAATTGTAGGTCATGAAGTCAACTTAGTCTCCACCAGTGTTTTGGGGGTTTGTTTCTTCACTGGTTTCTTTTGGAATTATTTTCCTGTGTTACGTTAATAATTTATAAAAAAAAAAAAAAACAACAACCCATATTTGATATTATCTTTCGAAGCAAGGATATGTTTCATTTTGTGACATTTTTATTTCAGTGTTGCAAATGTGTTTCACAGTAGTCTTGATGTCGGATCTATTTCTGACTCCCAGTGTGCTCAAACAAGTTTTAAAAGCACTGCTGTAATATTTTTTTCAGTGGCAAGATCTCAAAATTACAGAAAAGTTGCAATTGTGTGGTACAAAGAAATGATCTTTCCTAAACTGTCCAAGAGTGAGTTGCCGGTGTTATGCCCCCATAACCCCTGGATAGGTTGTTCAATGTGTGTTTCCTACGAACCCGGTCCTTCTCCTGTATAACCAAACTAGAGCCTCAAAAATGAAAACTGTTAGCATCATTAAATTACTGCCACTCAATTTTTATACTCTAGTTTTTTCCACTTCTTACACTCCAGTTTTTGCTGGCTATCCCAATAATGGCTTCTGTGGCAAAGATTCTGATCTAGACTCTTGTATTTCCATTTCCCTGTCGTGACTCTCTTTAAAAAAAATTTTTTTTAAGTTTATTTTGAGAGAGAGAGAGAGAGCATGGAGGGGGGTCAGAAAGAGAGGGAGAGAGAGAATCCGAAGCAGGTTCCATGCTGTCAGCGCAGAGCCCGATGTGGGGCTCCATCTCATGAACTGTGAAATCATGACCTGAGCTGAAACCAAGAGTCGGATGCTCAACCAGCTGAGCCACCCAGGCGCCCCTCCTCCCTTGTCGTGGTCTGTATCTTCCTTTAGTCTGGAAACATTCTGCATTCTTTCCTTGACCTTCATGACTCCCGTGAACAACATTAAAGGCCAGTTTGGGGGTTGGGTGTCCATGAATGTGTGTTCGCCTGGTATCTTCCCACAACCAGAGCCTGGTTAAGTGTCTTTGGCAGGAGTGACACAGAAGCGATGTGGGGTCTTCTTATACCCCTATCGGGACTTGTGCTTTGCTACTTCAGGAAGGTGGCGTCTTCCAGGCCTCCCCACTGTAAAGTTACTCTTTCTCCCTTGGTAATTCATGTGTGCTCTAGGGAGATATTTTCGGGCTATGCAAATATCCCATTCCTCATGCAAACTTTTGATTTATTCATTCAGTCCCCTCAAAATAGACTCAGCATCAACGGATTCCAATGTATTATAACCATTGTTTACTTTGATGTTCAAATTGTCCCCACTTGGACCAGAGGGAGCCCCTTGGAGCTGACTTTTGTGTCCTTTTGGCCTGACCCCCTCATTCTTGGAGCATTTCTTTGCTTCCTGGCGCAACAAGATGTGCTTTCCCACCCGGCCCAGTCCCGGAAGTAGCCTTCACCCCAAGAAGCCTTGCTATATTTTGCTGGAGACTGAGATTCAGAAACCTGGATTTGGCTGCTACATGGGGTTGTTGCCATGGGCTCTTGCTGCACCCAGGCTCTCTCAGTGGACAGAGGTAGGGAATATATACTCATACACCTACATATATACATGTACCCAGACTTACGTCTATGTTTATTTCTGCATCTGTTTTTACACATCGAAAGCCATGAGCGTCCCCTGCTCTCTCCAATCCCAACCCCACACTGCACAGTCCATTCTCCTTTTCTCTGTTTGCATAATTGTAGCTCATGTCTCCATCAGTGAGAAATCTTTTTCTTTTTTTTTTTTTTTTTTGTTTAAATATTTTTTTTTCAACGTTTATTTATTTTTGGGACAGAGAGAGACAGAGCATGAACGGGGGAGGGGCAGAGAGAGAGGGAGACACAGAATCGGAAACAGGCTCCAGGCTCCGAGCCGTCAGCCCAGAGCCCGACGCGGGGCTCGAACTCCCGGACCGCGAGATCGTGACCTGGCTGAAGTCGGACGCTTAACCGACTGCGCCACCCAGGCGCCCCGAGAAATCTTTTTCTTAAGTTTTATTTATTTTGAGAGAGAGAGAGAGAGAGAGAGAATGTGAACAGAAGAGGGGCAGAGAGAGAGAGAGAGAGAGAGAGAGAGAATCCCCAAGCAGGCTCCGCACTGTCAGCGCAGAGCCTGATGTGGGGCTTGAACTCACGAACCGTGAGATCACGACCCGAGCCAAAATCCAGAGTCGGATGCTTCACCGACTGAGTCACCCAGGCACCCCTCCATCAGTGAGAAATCTTAATACGTTTACTTATTTGCTTGATCCCCCTGAATGTAGCTAATCTCTTGTGGTTGCCATCCGCCCACGCCACCAAGCCCCTGGGACGTACGCCCTGCTGATCCCACTTGTCCCTGACACCCAGTTCTGAACCCTGTGCCCCCTTGCTCTGATCTGTCTTCCAGACCTGCTTGCTTGGGTGCAGGAAGGGAAGGGAAAGGAAGAGATTAAAGTATTTAAAATAGAATAGATGATTGTTTTTGCTCTTTGATTTCTACTTCTAAGCTCCTCGCTCTGCTTTTCTTTCCTCTTTCTGGTGAAAAAAGGCCAGATTCTGCCTAACTTAAGCCTTCTTTTATTGAACTGGACATAGCTTCAAAACGTCTTCAGTCCAGTGCTCACCAAAACAGAGGTTTGAGCGAGAAGAAGAGGGAGGAGAAGGAAGAAGAACATGAGCAGAAGAATCTAGCTCGGATGAAAAGCAACAGAGGGTCGCCTGGTGGCTCAGTCGGTTAAATGGCCGACTTCGGCTCAGGTCATGATCTCGTGGTTCGTGGGTTCAAGCCTGCGTCGGGCTCTGTGCTGACAGCTCAGAGCCTGGAACCTGCTTCGATTTCTGTGTCTTCCTCTCTCTCTGCCCCTTCCCCTGCTCATGCTCTGTGTCTCTCTCTCAAAAATAAACATTAAAAAAAATTTTTTTTAATTAAAAAAAAAAAAAAAAAAGCAACAGAGGCAAAAATGGCATCATCTCATCCCCGCATTTTCCCCAAGGTCTTTGAGGCCCATGTTTGTACTTGAGAAATGGATTTCGCCATCAGGCAGGTCTTGCTGGAGACAAGGCAGGTGTGACAGGGGACAGGGTGGGAGGCTCTGAAGGGACTGGCCCTTCTGGTTTCTCTCCTTCCCAGGTTTGTGTTTTTAATGAAGGGCTTATTTAATTTTAATTACATAAGCAGTACGTGGAACAGTACCTTCTCCATGTGAAACATTTAAACAACACAGAGAGAGCCAAAGGCCCTTTTGAGAGACCGGCAGTCAACCAGCAGCGGAGGGGAGAATTTGGAGCGTAGCTAGCAAACGTTGTTCAAAATGACAAACGCACATCCCTTTGACTTGGCCGTCTTCCTCCAGGGAATCTGTTTTACAGGTGCGGCCTCGTGGCTGGCGGCTGGCGGAAGGTCTGCCCAAGTGACACTGGTTCTAGCTCGGCTTGTGATGGCAGAAAACTAGGGATAGCCTCAATGTTTATTAACAGCGCGCCTGTTGGGGCTCTGGGGTGGCTCACTTGGTTAAGCGTCCAGCTCTTGATTTCGGCTCAGTTCATGATCTCGAGGTTCGTGAGTTCGAGGCCCACGTCCAGCTCTGTGCTGACAGCTCAGAGCCTGGAGCCTGTTTCTCTGCCCCTCCACCCCCCTCTCAAAAATATATACACATTAAAAAAAAGAGGAGACTCTTTCATGTCTACGGGCATTAAAAAACCGCACATCTAGATGTATTAATCTGGAGAGATCGTGAAGATGATATCGCTCAGTGACAAATAAGGAAGATGCCGAGTAGGGTTCCACTTCTGTGTAAAAGCGATGATCCAGGCGTGAATGTTTATATAGCCTAAAATATTTCAGGAGATACCCCCAAGACAGTGAGTACCCTTGCCTCCGGAAAGGGAAAATTGGGTGGCCATGGGATTCATCCTTCCTGATGCATCCTTTCCGTTCTTCCTGTGTGATCTTGGACGGGTGGTGGGGCTTTTCTGAGCCTCAGTTTCCCCGTTTGGAAAGAGACGGTCATTAAAATGAGAGACCCGGGCTCTCGCCGGGGAGTTGTACACCAGGTGGGCCAATGAAGAGACAGGCCTTCCCACCCTGACCCTCCTGGATCTGGGCCTTCGTGGGGACTCCCTCCAACTTTCTGCTTCATCCCCCACGGTCCGTGGCACCGTAGCCCGTGGTCTGCAGCCAGATGCACAGGGGATTTTCCTGAGTCCTGGGAGGTCTGGGGCAAGTGAGGGGGCAGGTGATCCAGTCCTTCCTCACGGCTCTTCATCCCACCCACTCCCCCAGGCTTGGGTCCAGTGCAGTTTCTTCCGGTTTCTCCAGGATCATCCTCTTTCTCTGCGGGGCCCTCCGGTGAGCGTGGGTGGGGGGTGCTTCCGGGGCTCTCGCTCACCCAGCCTGTGTACCAGCCCATCTGGGCTCCACATACAAGGAGCTCCATTGCCTGGGTCCAAAGCCTTCCTCCTCCCCCAGTTTGTGACTTTGAGCAAGTCGCTGCGTTTTCTGTGCCTCAGTTTCTTCATCTGTATAATGGAAGCAGGAACTACTTTTTGGGCCGTCGTGAAGACACAGTAATTGGCGAATGTGTCTACATCTGCACTGTGCAATACGGTGGCCGCATGTGGCTACTGAGCCCTTGAAGAGTGACTGGTCGGAATAGAGATGTGCTGTGAATGTAAAATACCCTGCAGGTTGGTTGGTGGTTTTTTGTTTTTGTTTTTTTTTTAAGTTTATTTATTTATTTTGAGAGAGACAAAGACAGTGTGAGTGGGGGAGGGACAGAGAGAGGGAGAGGGAGAGAGAGAATCCCAAGCAGGATCTGTCCCATCAACACAGAGCCCGTCGCGTGGCTTGAACCCACGAACCACGAGATCGCGACCTGAGCCGAAACCAAGAGTCAGACGTTTAACTGACTGAGCCCCACCCCCACCCCGCCCCGGCGCACCCCCACATTTCATTTTGAAGACTTAGCAGGAAAAATGAAAGAATGTAAAAGACTTCATTAATACTTTTTATATTGTTCACATTCTACAATGATAATATTTTGGCCATGTTGGGTTGAACTGTGAGTAATCTCACCTGTTTCTTTGCTTTTCCTAACGTGGTTACTAGAAAACTTAGAATTATACATGTGGTTCACATTATATTTCTCTTGGATGGTGATGGTCTATTTATTTATTTTTTAAAGTTTATTTATTTATTTTGAGAGAGAGCGAGCGAGCACGAATAGGGGTGGGGCAGAGAGAGAGAGGAGGGGAGAGAGGGAATCCTAAGCAGGCCCTGCACCATCAGTGCAGAGGCTGACGTGGGGCTCAGACCCACGAACTGTGAGATCATGACCTGAGCCAAAGTCAAAAGTCAGACACTCAACCGACTGAGCCATCCAGGTCCCCCCGCCCCTCTTTTATTATTTATTTTTTTAGTTTTTAAAGTTGGTTTCGGGTGGCGCTGGTTTAGACAAGTGCTGGGTGTACCAATTTTAGCTCCTGTCATGGGGAGCACTGGTCCATTTTTGTTTCAACAGCCACCTGATTGGCTTTTCCAGCTTTATTTAGGTATAGTTGATGATTAAAACTTGTATAGATTTCAGGTGCACAAAAGGATGATTTGACACACGTGTGCCTTGAAATGTACCACGTTCAAGTATTAACACGTCCGTCACCTCACATGGTTAACCACGTTTTGTATGTGTACTGAGAACATTTAAGATTTACTCTCGTTGGGGCGCCTGGGTGGCTCAGTCGGTTGAGCACCGGCTTCAGCTCAGGTCACGATCTCACCGTCCATGAGTTCGAGCCCCGTGTCGGGCTCTGTGCTGACAGCTCAGAGCCTGGAGCCTGTTTCGGATTCTGTGTCTCCCTCTCTCTGACCCTCCCCTGTTCATGCTGTCTGTCTCAAAAACAAATAAATGTTAAAAAAAAAAATTACAAAAAAAAAAGATTTACTCTCGTTGACAAACAAAAAGCAGAGGCTCTTAAATACAGAGAACAAACTGGTGGTTTCCAGAGGGGAAGGGGGGGGTGATGGGTGAAATAGGTGATGAGCACCAGGTGTGTATAGAAATCTTGAATCACTATATTACACACCTGAAACTAATATAACATTGAATGTTAATTATACTTCAGTTAAAAAAAGAAAAAAAGGGGGGCACCTGGGTGGCTCAGTTGGTGAAGCATCTGACTCTTGATCTTGGCTCAGGTCATGATCTCACGGTTCTTGAGTTTCGAGCCTCGCATCGGGCTCTTTGCCGACCGATAGCTTGGAGCCTGCTTCAGATTCTGTCTCCGTCTCTCTCTCTGCCCCTCCCCCATGCGTGCTCTGTCTCTCTCAAAAATAAATAAACATTAAAAAAAAAATTTAAGACCTAGACACATAGTTCACTGTGAGCATCATGCCCTTCGGCACCCTCCTGCTTTCCCGTGTGCCGTTCCTTCTGCCCAGGATGCTTTTCCCTTGTCCTCCCCTCTCTCTACCTGGCCGATACCCCCTCCTTCTTCAAGACTCAGCTCTGACGTCCTCTCCAGCAGGAAGCCCTCTCTGACCTCCATCTGGATCGGGCGCCTCCTCTGGGGCTCCCACAGTCCCTGGGCTTCCCCCATAGGTGTTCTGACACTCTAGATGGTCAGAGGAGCGAGTCTGGCTCTGCCACTGGACCCCGAGTCTCCTGAGGGCAGCGCCGGGCTGTGTTGTTAACACTGCCCAGCTCAGGGCCAGGCACAGAGGAAGGTTTCAGTAAATGTTTGTTGAACGAGAAACAAATGAGCTCAGAAGTGAGACGGACCTCAGGATGTGATGGCGGGACTCCTGAGAAGTGGGAGCACTGTCTTCACCCCTTCTCTTCGTTTTTCCTGCCATCAGGCTTCCTCAGAAGCCGAGGCTTGATGGTTGGCCTAATTCATTCCTGAACGCTGCAAGCTGTGGTTTCTGTGGAAAGTCCCAGAGAAATTCTTTTTTTCTTGGCTTCTCTCACCAATTCCGTCCACATTTCTTTGCTGACTCAACATCCCCCCCAGCTTTTATTTTTACATTTTTCCCAAACTCTTTTAATGAAAAATTTCAAACGTACAGAGGAGTCGGAATAATTTTACAGTGAAGTCTTGCGTACCCATTACTTGGATTCTACAGTTAACATTGTACTCTGCTCGCTGTATCACATCCACCCCTCTTTCCATCCCTCTGTCTGTCCATCACTCCTTCCCAGCCCTGGGGCTTTGGAGCCACCTTTTGTGGTTTCCCTGCTCACTGCCTCTGCTCTTGTGTTAGCCTCTAACTCTCCCCAGTCGCTCAACTTGAGTCTGCTGTTTGCTGCTGAAAAATAGTATATAACTAATAAATAAAAATAGTATAGCTAAAATAGTATAACTAAAAAATATTAGCATATAACTAATAACTAAAAACAGTAAATAACTTAGGGATGCAGAAGCCAGCATGTGCTGAGAACGTCCTATGTGTCTGACACTTTTCCAAGTGCTTTATAGGAAACCATCCACTTAACCCACCTGACGACACTGTGTAGAAACAGAGGCCTGGACAGGTGATGTCACTAGCTCAGAGTTTCAGAATAAGTGGCCCGCCCAGGATTTGAACCCAGCAGGTGTCTTAACTGGTAACCGGAAGAGCACCTGGGAGACACTGGGGGTTTTGAAACCAAGAGGGCCGGTTGGTGTTTTGAAAACGCCCTCTGGTGGCTGCGAGGAGCATTGTCCGCTCCTGGCTTCTCTGGCTGACGCGGGGAAGACATTCAACTAAATCCTGGGGCAGAGACACTGTGTCCACTCGAGAGTGGCTCTGCCTGGGCTCTGGGCTGTCTTCTTGGAGGAGGCGACGTTGGAACAGGGCCTTACCCCACACGTAGCAAAGGCGCGGGAGAACCCGCCTTGTTCTGGGAAGAGTGTGCAGCTTGGCGTGGGAGGGAGTCACCAGATGCGGCTGCAGAAATAGGCCACGGCCCATTTAGCCAAAGAACCTTGGCCTTGGGATTTTGTTCCGTCACCCAGTTTGGAACTTGGGAGCCGGCAAATTGCGAAGACAAGATTGGAGGGTCATACATGGGATTATCAGCTTTTTATGCTGCCAGTACAGACTTTAAAAAAGAAAGAGACTATTTCTGTTCATTCTAGAAGCTGTTATGGAGCACCTTCTGTTTGTTTCTTTTTAATTAATGTGTTTATTTTGAGAGAGAGAATGAGTGGAGGAGGGGCAGAGAGAGGGAGAGAGAGAATCCCAAGCGCCCCGTGCTGTTAGCGCAGACCCCGATGCGGGGCTCGATCCCACGAACCGTGAGATGGTGACCTGAGCCAAAATCAAGAGTTGGGCACTTAATCGATTGAGTCACCTGGGTGCCCCATTTTGTTATTTTTTAAATCTCATAAATAATACATGGACTCAGTCTTTCTTTTTTTTTTTTTTTTAATTTTTTTTTTCAACGTTTATTTATTTTTGGGACAGAGAGAGACAGAGCATGAACGGGGGAGGGGCAGAGAGAGAGGGAGACACAGAATGGGAAACAGGCTCCAGGCTCTGAGCCATCAGCCCAGAGCCTGACGCGGGGCTCGAACTCCCGGACCGCGAGATCGTGACCTGGCTGAAGTCGGACGCTTAACCGACTGCGCCACCCAGGCGCCCCGGACTCAGTCTTTCTTAAAGGATTTTATTTTATTTACTTAAAAAAATGTTTATTTTTGAGAGAGAGACAGAGAGAAAGAGCATGAGCAGGGGAGGGGCAGAGAGAGGGGGGCGGGAAAGAGGATGGGAAGCGGGCTCTGTGCTGACAGCAGAGAGCCCCATGTGGGGCTCAAACTCATGAACCAAGAGATCATGACCTGAGCGGAAGTCAGATGCTCAACCGACTAAGCCACCCAGGTTCCCTGACTCCTTATTTACTTTTTGCTTTATTTTAATTTATTTTTTATTTTTTTAATGTTTATTTTTGACAGAGAGAGAGAGACAGAGCGTGGGCGGGGGAGGGGCAGAGAGAGAGGAAGACAGAATCCGAAGCAGGCTCCAGGCTCTGAGCTGTCAGCACAGAACCCGATGCGGGTCTCCAACCCACAGACCGCAAGATCAGGACCTGAGCTGAAGTCGGACGCTCAACCGACTGAGCCACCCAGGCGCTCCTCCTTATTTACTTTTTAAAGTAGGCTCCATGCCCAACGTGGGGCTTGAACTCATGACTCAGAGATCAAGAGTCATAGGCTCTACTGACTGAGCCAGCCAGGCACCCCTGGACTCAGTCTTACAGGAACTCAAGCGGCACCAACTCAGAGTCAAAAGTGCATTTCCCTTGTCAGGATTCCCTCAGTGAGCCTCTTTCTCCTTAGTTCCAGGAAAGGGCAACCATCCCACGGGGATTTTCCTCTTAGGACCCCGGAGCAGGGAGACACCGCATTTTGTGGATAAGGTGCGGATAGGAAAGTAAAGGCCGTCACTTCCTGGACACTCACCACGACCCAGGCACTGTCCTGAGCGCTTCCCACATATTAACTGGTTTCACTTTTGCAACGACAATGTGCAAGCTCCTGGTTCCTCATGATCCCATCACTTCGGGCTGCTCGGACACTCACTTCCTCCTGCCTCTCTGCTCCGTGCCCACCTCACCCCAGCCTTCCTCCCTCGTTCAGGCTCACCACCTGCACGCCCGCCTCCTGGCCTTTGCACTGGCTGTGCGCTCTGCTGGAAAGCTCTCCCTCTCCAGCTGCACGTCGCTTCCTCTCCCTCTTCTTCCCGTGTCTGCTGGCAGGTCACCTCCTCCGAGTGGGCTTCCCTGACCACCTTGTCAAAAGCAGCCTGCCTCCCTCACCCCCAGCCCCCCATCCCTTCGCTCGGCTGTACTTCTCTACACAGCAGTTCTCTCCACCTGATGTTTTCATGCACATGCGCCGCTTGGGTGTCCCTTCACGAGGGCCTTGTCTCTTACTCCTGACACCGTGCGGTAGGAACGCCTCCTGAATGCCAAAACAACCCTTAGAACCACTACTACCCCATTTTACAGATGAGAACATCGTTTATTTATGCATGTATTTTGAGGGTGGGGGAGAGAAAACCCACGAGGGTGGGGGAGGGGCAGAGAGAGGGAGAGAGAGAGAACCCTAAGCAGGCTCTGTGCTCAGTGCAGAGCCCGATGTGGGGCTCGAACTCATGAGCTGCAAGATGATGATCTGAGCCGAAGTCGGACGCTCAACCGATTGAGCCACCCAGGTGCCCCTGGAGATGAAGAATCTTAAGGCAACTCAGCTAAGAGTTAACTTGTGGAGATGGGATTCCCATCCGAACAGCCCGGCCTGAAGGTTTGACCAGGGTCTGCAGGTTTCCCGCCGCTGGCTCTGTTGCTACGGTAAAATGCTCTGTAACAAACCGCCCCCACACTCGGTAGCCTTTATTTAAGCTCACAAGGTCACGGGTGGCCAGTTTCAGCGGGGCCTGGATGGAGAGGTCTCCTGGACGCTCGTATGTCTGCGGGTCAGCTGCTCGCTGATCTAGCTTGGTCTCGGCTGGGGTGGCCGGGAGACTTGGTTTTACTCCAAGTGTCTGTCACCTTCCAATAGGCTAGCCTGGGCTTGTCCTCCCGGAGGTGGAGTGGAACCGCCCAAGGCCCCTCACATGACACCTACGATTGTAAGCGGCGGTCTGTTACTTCCCCCTCGTGCTGTTGGCAAAAGCAAGTCACAAGGCCAAGCCAGGGTCCTGTAACCGTGGCGTTGGCGTTACACGGGGACCGACCGGGGCCAGCCGTGCAATCTACAGAGTTGGTCATCAGCTCAGGGTCTCTGGGGCGAGAGAGGTGGGAGGCCATTTGAGAGAAGATCCCAGGAGTTCCCGTGAGGGGCTTCTTTGAAGGGAACTCCCAGGCTCCAGGAGAACAGGCTTTGGGTGGGGGAAGGGAACCAAGCAGGAGAGGATGGCTGGGCAAAGAGGCTGTTGTGTGTGCATTTCTTACTTGGGTGTGGTTGTCTACAGGAAGTTGGCAGGAAGCTTTGAGAACATCCATGTTTGCTGGTTGATGAGTGACTGCCTTGATATTTAATTGTGGTCACTTCATTACCTGTTTTTGTGTTTTTCTTTTTAAGATTTTACTTTTTCAAGTAATCTCTGTACCCATTGTGGGGCTCGAACTCTCAACCCCGAGATCAAGAGTCACATGCTCCACCGACTGAGCCAGCCAGGCGCTCCTGGGATTTTTCTTTTTAATGTTCTTACTTACTTTTGAGAGGGAGAGAGACAGAGAGCAGGGGAGGGGGCAGAGATAGAGGGAGACAGAGAATCCAAAGTGGGCTCTGTGCTGACAGCACAGAGCCCGATGTGGGGCTCAAACTTACGAACCGTGAGATCATGACCTCAGCCAAAGTCAGATGCTTAATCCACTGAACTACCCAGGCACCCCGCCCCTGGGAGTTTTAATCTAGATTAATTTATATCTATCAAATATACATCAATCTAGGTCTTCCTGTATTCCTGTATTTCCTGTAGTCCCGCCTGGTTCCGTGCACACGACGTGAGGAGGCCGCTTAATTGTCACAGAAGCTCTGTAGAGCCAGAACTATGATTAACTCCAGTTTACAAGTGAGAGATATTTAGTGGCTTGCACAAGAGTTTCCCAGGACTTTTGCCGCTTGTAAAAATAACTGGACCCAGATGGTCCTGGAATGTCTGTGGGTAAAGTGAGGCTGGCCGGGCTGTCGCCAGCAGATTAGAGATTAGAGATGGCCTGAGGCCGGGCCCATGTCTTCAGCAACATGCAGAATAGAGCTGTCATTTTTTTTTTCCTTTTGAGAGAGAGAATGCGTGTGTGTGCACAAGTGGGGGAGGGGCAGAGAGAGAGAGAGAGAGAGAGAGAGAGAGAGAGAATCTCAAGCAGGCTCCATGCAGAGCCCAGTGCGGGGCTCCTTCTCACCAATCATGAGATCATGACTGAGCTGAAATCAAGAGTCAGACGCTCAACGGACTGAGCCACCCAGGCACCCCCTAGCTGTCATTCTTACCGTAACTCTGGGTGTGGGTTTTCCCCGGTTCCTGGTCTCCTGGAGTGGCCTCCCTATCCTCGAGGCTCATGCCTGTAATAACAGTGAAGCTTTTACAGCTGATGTGGCAAACCCAAACCCGGTCTTCCACATTTGGAAGATTTATCGTTCCTCCTGATGCATTTGGAGTGCTAATTAATTTCCCTGTGTTTTACCCATCAGAACTCGATTTTTCTGCTATGTCCTGGCCACTGAGGAATGGTATTCTGCCCCAGCGCTAACCACCTGGCTCAAGTGTTAGGCTTTTGCAATATTGAAGATTCTCCTGGCTACCCCTTGCTCCATGGTGCCCATCACTGTGTCCCTAAGGGCGTCCCCAGCACTGACCATCGGACCGGGAACAAAGGTCCTGCACCCAGTCTGGAGCTGGGATGGACATTATGAGTTCCAACTCTGGCACCCTCAGCCTATGCCCACCAGCCTCCTGGGAAGGCTGCCCATTTGTAGGGACAGCCCACGGATTAGAAAGTGCTTCCAGACAGGGTCTTGAGGTAGCTGGCCTCTTGTGGTTTGGGCCCTGAATGTTCTACATTTCCCAGCTGTCAGGGGACAAGCTTCCGGCTCCCGGGCTGCATCTGCTGTGACTTTCCATGTCTCCTACAGTAGAGCCACACTGCTTGGGTCCAAATACCCGTTCTGCCCTCGTAAGCATGCCTTGGCATCTTGTTTAGATGACCTGTGCCTCAGTTTCCCCATCTGTGAAATGGGGATAATAAAAGCACTGACCTTACAGTGTTGCTGTGAAGATGAGATCAGGTGACATCCGGAAAGTGCTTCAAACCTCCCCCTCCGCCCTGCTCGTAAGCACCCTAAATACTGAATGTTGATATTATAAGTGATTACTAAGGGTCATAGCCTTCCAGGCACCCCTCCCTGCTGTGAGCACCGAGAAAGGCAGATTCGGGGCCCAAGGTGGCCACGTATTAAATGACGAGTGTGTTTCTTTATCTATTCCACTGCCGACAGGCATTTGAGTCCCTTCCAAATTTTGGCAATAACAAATAGCGGCGCTAGGAACATTCTTGTAGAGGTCCTTTGGTGGACACACCTGTGCGTTTCTGCCGAGAACGTAGGCGGAACGGGCAATGCAGGGTCCGGGGGTATGCAGATGGTCAGCCAAGGTGGTTGTACGTACTTACTGAATGTTGAACCATGCGATTGCATGTGCCGTTTTAATAAATGAAGGAAATTCAGATGTACAACTACAGACGCCACCGGGTTGCCCAGACATTGCTTGGACTCGAGTGTATTAGTTCCCAGTTGCTGCGTAACAAGCTGACCACAAGCTTAGCGGCTTAAACGAACACAGCTGTGCTACCTTATGGTTCCGGAGGTCCCAAATCTGAAATAGGGCTTACGGGGCTAATGTCAAAGGCTGTGTTTTGCCAGGGAGCAAGAATTCCTGTCCCTTTCTAGCTCCTTCTAGCTGGACTAAGAGTCAAATTGACATGAGACAGGCTAACAGGAGAAAATCAAATTTAACAGGTGTACATACAGGAAAGCCACACAGACATGGAGATTCCAGACACTCAGGCAAAAATGAGGTCTGTGTGTCTTTTTTTTTTGAATATTTACTCAGTTTTGAGAGAGAGAGAGAGAGACAGAGTGTGAGTAGGGGAAGGGCAGAGAGAGAGAGAGAGAGGGAGACACAGAATCCAAAGCAGGCTCCAGGCTCTGAGCCGACAGCACGGAGCCTGACGTGGGACTTGAACCCACGAACCGTGAGATCATGACCTGAGCTGAAATCAGTCGCCCAACCAACTGAGCCACCCGGGCCCCCCCTCTATGTGTCCTTTTGAATGGAGGAGAAGGGAGCAGGCACGTCTGGGATTTCAGAGGAAAGGGATGCAATTCACACAACGATGAAACAAAGAGTAATGTTTGGGAAACAAATGTTTGCTGGGCCACCCGGAAACAATGGGACAGAGAGAGGGCTTTGATCAGAGTGGCCTTGCCAGTAAGTTCCTGCCCACCATACCTAGTTCATATCATAATGTAATTATCTATTCTGATGTCTCTCTTCCTGCATCAGGTCCTTGATCTAAATTCTTTTTAGTCCACTGAGGGAAAATTACAGAGCCTGAATCTTCTGGGTTTCCATTGCTTTATTTTTTTTTAAGTTTTTATTTATTTATTTTGAGAGAGAGAGAGAGAGAGAGAAAGCAAGTGTGCGAGCTATGGGGGGAGGGGCAGAGAGAGAGAGAGAGAATCCCAAGCAGGCTCGGCACTTTCAGCGCAGAGCCCGATGTGGGGCTTGACCTCACGAACCGCGAGATCATGACCGGAGCGGAAATCAAGAGTTAGACACTCAACCGACTGAACCACCCAGGCGCAGCCCCTCCATTGCTTTTTAATTCAAAAAGTCTTCATGGCGAAGATCTCGGGGCGGCCTGGCCCCCACAGTTCTTACAGAGGCTCTAGGGGAGAATCCGCTCCTTGTGTTTTCCAGCGTCCAGCATCGGCCTGTGTTCCCTGGCTCCTAGCCGTATCGCTCTGACTTCTGCGTCTGTTCTCGTTTCCACTTTTCTGACTCTGATCCTCCTGCCTCCCTCCTATAAGGACCCAGGTGATTACCTTGGATCTTTCTTGGTAATCCAGGATAACTTCCACGTCTCAAGGTACTTAACGACACTGACAATGTCGCTTTTGCCCTGTCAGGTACCATATTCACAGGTCCGGAGGGGATGGGGGTGTAGAAATCCCGGGGGGGGGGGGGCCGTTATTCTGCTTCCCACACTGAGGTACAGAGCTCTGAGAGCTACAGAAAGACCAGCCAAACCCTCTGAGCCACAGATCCGGACCGGTACTCGCTGGGGCCACCGTGAGTAGGTCATCAGGTTCTAGAAAAGACCATGGAAGCCAGAACAGACTCTCTTCATCTCCAGCTCAGCCAGGCCTCCAGTACCTGCTTGGTCCCCGAGGAAGTGAGATACCAGGTGTTCCCCTATCCGTTACTGACATTTTGTCTCTTAATATTAACTCAGGTAATGACATTGACCTCTTCCGTGCCGAGTGAGGTTCTGAGAGTTCCGTGAGGGTGAACCCACTTCACGCCGACAACGATAACAGCACCACCACCACCAACCACGCCACGAGGTACGCACTATTATTATTTCCACTGTACCAATGAGGAAACTGAGGCATAGAGAGGTTAAGGAACATTCCCAAGGCCACACAGCTAGAAAATGGCGGAACTGGGATTCGAGGCTTTGCTTTGAAAGGGCTATACTCTTCTGTAGTGAGGCCGCCGGGGTCATTACACAGCATTCTTGTCCCAGGTCCCACACTGTGGTTTCCAGAGCACACACTCCTTCTCTTCCTGGGAGATTTCCTGAGTTTTCCCCAGAGGATCGGGAAGGAGACTTGAGGGGAGAGAGCCACCTTGTGGAGAACCTGGCCCTGTTCTCCACGGGTACACCTCACCAGGCCAGCCCTGCATTCTGGCGTTTCAGGTCTTGAAGGTACTAACAGTAGCAGCCATTATTCTGTTTTCTTTATAATTTTTAAGAATTTTAACTTTTTTATTGGGGTATGACTTAAAGCACAAAGCTGAGGTGTGCGGCTCAAGGAATTTAGGTAATTGTATACATGTACATACATATGTGTGTGTGTGTGTGTGTGTGTAATTACCACCTGGGTCAAGATATAGAATCTTCCTTTTATTTAATTTTATTTATTTTGAGAGAGAGCAAGTGTGAGTGGGGGAGGGGCAGAGAGAGGGAGAGAGAGAGAGACTCAGAAGCAGGCTCCACACTGCTGTGGGGCTCGATCTCACAAACCACGAGATCGTGACCTGAGCCGAAATCCAGAGTGGAAAACCCACTGAGCCACCCGGGCACCACTAGAATGTTCTAATATTCTAGAAGTTTCCCTTGTGCCCCCTCCTAGTCAACACCATCCAGAGCTAGCCACTTTCTGATTTCTCTCACCATGAATTGGGTTTGCTTGTTTCTGACATTTATATAAAAGGAATCATACAATTATGTATTCTTCTGTCTCTGGCTTCTTTCAACATTATGTCGTGAGGGTCCACCATGTTGTTGCATACGGCAGTACTGTTATTTTTAAAAAATTGCCGGGAAGCGTTTCATTTTACGAATATACCGCATTTATTTCCCAAGTCTGTTGGTGGTGGACATTTGGGCTGTTTCTAGTTTTTAGCTATTATGAATAGAACTGCCGTGGGCATTCTTGTATGTGGATATACGCAATCACTTTTCTTGGGGATATACCCAGATGTGGAATTGGTAGGTCATAAGGCACCCATATGTGTAGTCTTGGTAGGTCCTGCCAAACGGTCGTTCCAAAGTGCACACTGGTATTTTTGATTTCGTGATGTTAAGTATGTCGGTATTTTAAAAAGAGGCAGAAATCGGAGGCATCTGTCTGAAGACGTGCCCAGAAAATCAAACGCTGCTTTAAAAGTGTGCCTTGAACAAAGTTTGCTCATTTTTGCCCATCGCCTTCCCTTGTTTGTAAAGCTGCCAAAGTAACTTATTGTTTCGTTTGCATTTTGTGCGTTCCTAGGAGGAGAAAGTGCACACTTTTTCCAGTCTCCCAGCACACTGGACGATTTACGGGTGATGCCACGGTCCAAGGGCCTGGCCCCAGCGGCACCCTTCACAGACTCTGGCTCCCAGAGAGCGTCATTTACACAGACTGCTGGGCTAGGACCCTACCTCTCTTCCCTTAGAATATATATTTATACGTATATATACATGTATATATTATACATGTATATATATGTGTGTTTGTATATATATATACATATACAAACACACATATATATACATATATATACATATACATATACATACATATGTATATGTGTGTGTGTGTGTGTGTATATATATATATATATATATATATATATATATATATATAATTATTTTTTTAATAAAGACTTTCGGGATGCCTGGGTGGCTCAGTTGGTTAAGTGTCTGACTCCAGCTCAGGTCATGATCTCACAGTTGAGCTTGAGCCCTGCATCGGGCTCTCTGCTTTTAGTGCAGAGCTCACTTAGGATCCTCTGTCCCCCTCTCTGCCCCTCCCTCACTTGTGCTCTCTCTCTCTCAAAAATAAACATTAAAAAAAAAAAAATCAAGACTTTTTTTTCCCTAATTATCCCATCGGGACCTAACAGCTAACTTTTAACCCCGGAGGAATAGTGCAGTGGCCGAGGACACTGTACAGAAGACACTAGTGACCAAAGTCACTGGATAAATATTGACTGGGCACTTATTCTGTTCCAGGCCCTTTCTAGTCACTGGGGCTACAGGAGGGAACAGAACAGACAGAAATCCCTGCTCTTGTGGGGCTTGTTTTAAGGAAAGAGACAGTACTGTAAACAAGCATGATGTATAATGGCAATGGAGTACAAAAGAAAAAAAAAAAAAAGATGGGGAAGAGGGAGTGTCTGGGTGGGGAGACAGGATGTTTGCAATTTTAAATGAGGGGCGGGGGTCAGAAAAGGCCTCATTGAGAAGGGGACATTTGTGTAAAGACCTGAAGGAGGTGGCATCATAGACCAGAAGGAGCGGTAAGTGCAAATGTCCTGAGGGGGGAGCATGCCTAGTGTGTTGGTGGAACAGGACGGCGGCCAGTGTGACTGAAGTGGCCCAAAGGGTGTGACTTAGGAGATGAAGTCAGAGAGACAAAGGGTGGGGGGACAGAGAGTGTAGGACCTTGTAGGCCATTGTAAGAACTTTGAGTGAGAGGGAGAGCCATTGCAATGTTTTGAGAAGAAGTTTTAAAAATTGTTTTAATGCTTATTGATTTTTGAGAGACAGAGTACAAGTGGGGGAGGGGCAGAGAGAGAGGGAGACACAGAATCTGAAGCAGGCTCCAGGCTCTGAGCTGTCAGCACAGAGCCCGATGCGGGGCTCGAACCCACGAACCGCGAGATCATGACCTGAGCCGACGGACGCTCAACCGACTGAGCCACCCAGGCGCCCCTAGACTTATTTTTTAAAAGGATCACTCTGGCTGCTGTGTTGAGAACAGAATGGGGTTGAGGGAGGGCAGGGGCTAAAGCATGGAGACCATTAACTATTGCAATAATCAAAGGGGGAAATGGTGGTGCTTGGGCGGGGAAGCAGAGGTAATGCGAAATGGTCAGGTTCTAGAGGAATTCTGAGTATCTGTAGGATATGCTAATGGATTGGCCACATCATAGGAGAAGAAGAGATGATTAAGCGTAACTCCAATGTTGTGGTCTGAGTAGCACACTGAAAAAACCTTTTTATTACAGACAATTTCAAACATGTACATAAGTAGACAAAAGGAGTGTAGGAGACCCCATGTAGCTACCAACAAGCTTCAATAATGATCACCTTATGGTCAATTTCATTTTCTCTATGCTCCACCCGTTCTCGCTCCCATATGGTACTGAAGCAAGTCTCAGTCTTATTATCATTAAATATGTAAATCCTTCAATATATGCCTTCAAGGAGATAAACTTCCCCTTTTTAAAATAAACATGGCACAAAAAACTATTATACCGGTTCACAGTTGACCCTCTTACAAAGACCACCAGAGTCTCAGTGGTGCCACAGAAGGCAAAGTCAAGTAAGGCTGTTTGAGGCAGGCTCTTCATAGCAAGAAACTGGCTAGGATTAGGCAAGGATTGGGACAGAATAGTTTAGGATTAGGGGCACCTGGGTGGTGCGGTCAGTTAAGCATCTTGATCTCGACTCAGGTCATGATCTCACGGTTTGTGGGTTCAAGCCCCCCATCGGGCTCTGTGCTGGCAGCTCAGAGCCCAGAGCCTGCTTTGGATTCTGTGTCTCCCTCTCTCTCTGCCCCTCCCCCTCTCACACTCTGTCTCTCTCAAAAATAAACGTTAAACGTTAAAAAAAAAAAGTTTAGGATTAGTGAACACAACAAATGGGGGGTCTTGAAACAGTCTTGATAAACAAGCTGTTGTCTGATAAGTGAGCTTTTACAGCCTTTTCCTTCTAGGCAAGACTTTCGGGGAACAAACCATTGTCATGTTGAAATACGTGGTTTCAGTTCTTACATCTAATAGAATTTAAAATACCTAAGATGGTTAAATAGCCAGTCAATTAATAGATTTCCTTTTTGGTCTCATAAAAATATTTTTCCTGGTTTTTCAAGTCAGGCTCCAAATGAGGTCCACACATTGCACTTGGTTTTGTGTGTTTAAGTCTCTTTTAAGTTATAGCTTCCCATCTTTTTTTTTTTTTTCTCTCCTGTAAACATAATTTTTTACAAAGCCAAGTAATTGTCTTGCAGAGTCCCCACAGTCTGGATTTTGCTGACTGTATACATTTGGTGTCACTTAACACATTCCTCTGCCCCACGAATGCCCTTTAACGTGGTAGTTAGGACTGTTGATCTAAGCTTACAAAAATATGACAAACCGGGGCGCCTGGGTGGCTCAGTCGGTTAAGTGGCTGACTCCTGATTTTGGCTCAGGTCACGATCCCATGGTTTGTGAGATCGAGCCCCACCTCAGGCTCCCACTGACAGTGCCCAGTGCCCAGCCGGCTTGGGATTCTCTCTCTCTGCCCCTCCCCTGAGCACATGCTCGGGCCCTCTCTTTCTCTCAAAATAAATAAATAAAACTTAAAAAACATAAGACTAACAGTGGGAAGATGGAAGAATAGGAAGCACCAGGAATCTGTCCCTCCACCTAGACTACAATTGCGCCGGCAGAATCTGTCTGATACGATTTTGGAACTCTGCAGAGTCCGTTGAAGGCTTTCAACTTCCAGGGGAGGGCTTGGAGGGTAAATTGTGGTTAAGTTTGGCCAGGTTTAGTTCTCAGCACAGTCGCGGCTACCCATCCACCACTCCCAGCCATGTGACAGGCTGTTGTGCGTGTGCGTGTGTTTCTGGAGCAACTTGTATGCAACTTGTATGCAACTTGTATGCAACTTGTATTGCCAGTGTGGGCAATGAGGGCTCTGTTCTCCAAATATTGGGGGTCTGTGCTCTGATCGCTGATTGCTGCTTCTGATAATGTGGTGGTCAAAGGAGAAAAAATAGACCAACAGAAACTGTCTTCAAAAAAGACCTAATGGCAGATATGTTAGACAAAGACTTTAACTGTCTTAAAGATGCTCAGGGAATGTGGAGGAAGTCAGGAAGAGAGCATGTGAACAAAATGAAAATTGCAGACAAAAGAGACGGGCAGTCATCGTTGTTGCACCTCCCTTTTGTCGTAAGCCCCTTTCTCTCCCGCTGAAGTGACTTCTGGGGGATGTGAAGGGCTGACACCTTTCCTCCTCCCTTCATTTTCACTTTTTCCCCTTTGGGAGTTTGACATTAGACTAGGATATTCAGGGGCACCTGGGTGGCTCAGATGGTTAAGTGTTTGACTCTTGGTTTTGGCTCAGGTCATGATCTCATGGTTCACGAGTTCAAGCCCCACATCGGGCCCTGAGCTGACAGTGTGGAGCCAGCTTTGGATTCTCTCTCCCTCTCTCTGTCTCTATCTCTGTTCCTCCCTTGTTCATTCTCTCTCTCTCTCTCTCTCTCTCAAAATAAATAAACTTAAAAAAAAAAAAGACTAGGATATTCAAAAAACAACTACATATATGGGGACTATTACATGCCCAAGGAAAGCCTCAGAAAAGACCCAAGAGGACCTAGAGTTTATACCTCAGGCTGACCCTCAGCAAAGAGACAATCTGCAACAATAAAAATATATATAAACAAAAACAATAAAAACAACAAACCCTACGAAAGGGGAGAATCTGATATCCAGAGTTACCATATTATTAGACTCAAATGTCCAGTGTTGAACAACAACAACAAAACATCACAGGGCATACAAAAAAACAGGATAATGTGGTACTCAAAGAAGAAACAATAAACCAACAGAAACTGTCTTCAAAAAGGACCTAATGGCAGATATGTTAGACAAAGACTTTAACTGTCTTAAAAATGCTCAAGGAGGGGCGCCTGGGTGGCGCAGTCGGTTGAGCGTCCGACTTCAGCCAGGTCACGATCTCGCGGTCCGTGAGTTCGAGCCCCGCGTCGGGCTCTGGGCTGATGGCTCAGAGCCTGGAGCCTGTTTCCGATGCTGTGTCTCCCTCTCTCTCTGCCCCTCCCCCGTTCATGCTCTGTCTCTCTCTGTCCCAAAAATAAATAAACGTTGAAAAAAAAAATTAAAAAAAAAAATGCTCAAGGAATTAAAGGAGGATGTGGAGGAAGTCAAGAAGAGAGCATGGGAAGAAAATGAAAATATCAATAAAGAGATAGAAAACCTAAAAAGAAACCAAAAAGAAATTCTGCAGCTGAAAGTTACAATAACTGAAATGAGAAATTCAGTAGAAGGATTCAAAGACAAATTTGAGTAGGCAGAAGAAAGAACCAATGAACTTGAGTGTAGGATAATGGAAATTTTCAAGTCTGAGACAGGAAAAAAAAAAAAAAGGTTGAAGAAAAGTAAACAGAACCTAAGAGTCCTGTGGGATACCAGCAAGTGAATAAATACACATGTTGTGGGAGTCCCAAAAGAAGGAGAGAGAGAGAAAGTAGTAAGAATATTTGAAGAAATACTGATGGACATTTGGGTTGTTTCCAAGTTGTGGCTGAAAACTTTCCAAATTTTGATGAAAGACATGAATGTAAACATCCCAGAAGCTCAATAAACTCCAAATACAATGGACTTAAAGAGCCCCTCACTGAGACACATTATAACCAAGCATTCAGAAGTCAAAGACAAAGAGAAAATCTTGAAAGCACCAAGAGAAGCAAATCACCAATGCAAAGGATTCTCAATAAGATTACAGGTAGATCAGGGCGCCTGGGTGGCTCAGTCAGTTAAGCGTCTGACTTCGACTCAGGTCATGATCTCACTGTTCGTGGTTTCAAGCCCCAAGTCAGGATCTGTGCTGACAGCTCAGAACCTGGAGCCTGCTTCGGATTCTGTGTCTCCCTCTCTGTCTGACCCTCCCCCACTAGTGCTCTGTCCCTCCCTCCCTCAAAAATAAACAAACATTAAAAAATAAAATAAAACAAGCACCACAGTAAAGAATGGGCAACAGATTTGAATAGATATTTCCTATTGCTTAGACCTTTGTTGTCCATTGTGGTAGCCACTAGTTACCTGCAGATAGTGAGCGCTTGAAATGTGGGCAAATCCAAATTAGGATGAATGTAAAATACTGCATTTTTAAGACTTAGTATGACAAGGATGCAAAACATCTCATTAAATTTTTATATGACACGTAGAAATGGCAATATTTTGGATACATTCAGTGAAATAAAATAGACCTCTTCTCAACAATTTTGCCATTTCAAGAATGTTACATAAGCGTACTTGTATAACATGTGACCTTTTGAGATTGACTTTTTCCATTCCGCCCAATGCCTTTGAGATCCACCCAAGTTGTTGTGTGTATCTTTAGTTCCTTTTTAAAAAATTTTTTTTAACGTTTATTTATTTTTGAGACAGAGAGAGACAGAGCATGAACGGGGGAGGGTCAGAGAGAGGGAGACACAGAATCCGAAACAGGCTCCAGGCTCTGAGCTGTCAGCACAGAGCCCGACGCAGGGCTCGAACCCACGGACCACGAGATCATGACCTGAGCCGAAGTTGGCCGCTCAACCGCCGGAGCCACCCAGGCGCCCCTCTGTAGTTCCTTTTTAATTACTGAGGTTGTTTAACATCTACCTATTAGAAGGTGTTTTGACTATTACAAGCAAAGCTTCTATGATCAATCACGTACAGGATTTGGGAGGGACATAAATTTTCCTTTCTCTGGGATAAGTGCCCGGCGATTCCTTCAGTTTTTGTTTCATGGATTTAAAACTCTATTACCAAGGACATACATCTTTAATAGTTACGTCCTTGTGATGAATTGACTTGTTTTTCGTATGAGATGAACTTCTTTATCCTTGATAGTGTTCTCTGGTGTGAAATACACTTTGCTAATAGTAAAATAGCCACTCCAGCTTTCTTATAACTAATAGTAGCATGGACATTGTGAATTTTACCTTTGTTTGGTGCTCAATATTTTTGTGTACCTGTAAGTCTTCTTGACCCTTGTTCTAGAATTCGGTTTAGCTATTTGGAAACAGTTTGATACTTTTGGGTCTTGCTTTTATGATTTGTTAGGCAGGTCTGGAACACTGCTCGCCTGGGGCTAATTATTTCTATTACTGAGGCAAGAGGTTCCTGAGTCCAGTGTCCCAGGGGTTATGAATATTTCAATTCTGGCAAATCAGGGGTTATGAATCAATTCAATTCAATACTCTGGCAACAGTCATTATTCCCTGCCCTACGTGAGTGCCAGGACTCATGTCTGATCCTTTCAGGTTGTTTTCACCCCAGTCCTGCTAGTTTTCTCACACATATGTGATGATTAGCACTCAGCTGCATGGTCAAGGGGGACCCTCTGCGGATCTCCAGAGTTCTCTCTCTACATTGTTCTCTCCGCAGTGGCATTCTGTCCTGCAAACTCTAGCTGCCTCGATTTCCTTAGATTCTGAGTTCTGGATTATCCTCAACTCAGACAGGGAGCCAGGCACCCCCTGAGTTCTCGCTCCCTGTACCATGGTCTGGAAACTCTCAAGAAAGTTGATGTAATTGATAGGGTTTGCCTTGTTTCCTTTCCCATTTCTCAAGGATTACTGTCCTTTGTTGTTTTTAAATTGTTATTTCAGGGTGCCTGGGTGGCTCAGTCAGTTAAGCGTCCAACTTCGGCTCAGGTCATGATCTCATGGCTCGTGGGTTCGAGCCCCGCATCAGGCTCTGTGCCAACAGCTCAGAGCCTGGAGCCTGCTTCGGATTCTGTGTCTCCATTTCTCTCGTGTCTCTCTCTCAAAAATAAACACTAAAAAAATGTTTTAAAAGAAAATTATTATTTCATGTATTTTCTCTGCTTTTTTGGCTGTTTTATGTAGGAAAAATAAATCCAGTCCCTGTTACTCCATTTGAGGTAGAAGTACAAGTGTAGCATTTTATCATTTTGCTTCTCTCCTACCTGCATCATTGTATTTGCAATGATTTCTTATAGACAGTTTATGGTTGGCTCATGTTTTTAATCTATTCTGATTATTGATCTTTTAATAATAGGTCTCTTGTAATTTTAACTTACTGGTCTTTTATAATAATTGGTCATTAATAATTACCCTTGTGTCATATTTCTAGTGATTGCTCAAGGGAGTGTAATATTCATACTTAACTTTTCACAATCTCTATAGAATCAGAATTTTACCATTTCAAGCATAATGTAGAAATTTTACCACCATACAGATCCTATTACTCTCTTCCTTTATATTATAGTTGTTCAATGTGTTTGACATTGACATTTAATTGACATTCCAAGGTTGGTACATTCTTTTCTTTTCTTTTTCTTTTCTTTTCTTTCTGCTTTAATAGCCCCTTCCATATTTATTTTTTATTTTTATTTTTTTTAGTATGATTTATTGTCAGACTGGCTAACATACAGTGTGTGAAGTGTGCTCTTGGTTTTTGGGGTAGATTCCTGTGGTTTGTCACCCACATACAACACCCAGTGCTCATCCCAACAAGCGCCCTCCTCAATGCCCATCACCCATTCCCCCCCTCCCCATCCACTCTCAGTTTGTTCTCTGTATTTAGGAGTTTCTTGTGGTTTGCCTCCCTCCCTCTCTGTTTGTAACTATTTTTTTTCCCCTTCCCTTCCCCCACGGTCTTCTGTTAAGTGTCTCAAGATCCACATATGAGTGAAAACATATGACATCCGTCTTTCTCCGACTGACTTATTTCACTCAGCCTAATACTTTCCAGTTCCATCCACGTTACTGCAAATGGCAGGATTTCATTCTTTCTCATTGCCAAGTAGTATTCCATGGTACAGTATTTTCAATGGACTTGTGATGACAATGAGGAAGAGGACAGAAAGAAAAAGGTCAGTAGAGGGGAGGTGGTTAAGGAGAGAGAGCCAGGTAGCTGAGTAGTAACAGTAAATAATGGAGAAGAAGGCAGTGGGCAAGTGTGAAGTTATAAACTGATGAAAGGACTTCAATGTTTTTTAATTAAAAATTTTTTTTAATGTTTATTTTTGAGAGAGAGAGAGAGAGTTTGTGTGTGCACACACGAGAGCGGGGGAAGGGCAGAGAGAGGGAGACAGAGGATCCGAAATGGGCTCCACCCCTGACAGCAGAGGACCCGACGTGGGGCTCAAACTCAGGAGCCATGAGATAATGACCTGAGCCAAAGTCGCGCTTAACAGACT